>NW_010921704.1:190904-205556 GCF_000633955.1 Camelina sativa | reverse complement strand
TTTTGGTCTATCGATGCTTGTTAATATTTATGAGTTTAATGGTTAAGGTGTGGGCTTAGCGATATCCTCTTTCGTTTTGGTCGGGATCTCGTTATTAATTTATGATTCCCGGTTATTTGTTAGTCTTGTAAATATACAAACTATACATATGTACGTATACTACATTGGGAAGGTACGTACATTTAGGGTCTTATTAAACGGACACCATGGAAAGTTGAAAGGCCGCGCCGTTTCGAGATTTCGCTCTCCGTAAATATTTAAATTGCTCTCAACCTTCGTCAATTCCTAACACAGTTTAAAGTAGAAGATATCCAAAATCTGAGATCACCTTGAGCTTCAGAACCGATCGTATTGCTGAACTGGACCGCGAGAGAAGGAATTGGTGTTGGTGTATCCACGCCAAGGTGTTGAACGCTTGGTCGATTCACGAATGCTTTATAAAACGAGTTCTCCTCCTTGTGGACGAAGAGGTTAGTTGAACAAGTCTTTCTTATTTCGCTAAATCCAACAGTTTTTGATGTATAACAATTTATCTGTTATGAAGGGTTCCACAATCGAAGTGGCGTTTCTACAGGGTGAATACCCAAATATCCCGCCAAACCCTGAAATCGGTTCCTGGTACGATATTCGGGAGTTTAAATTAATCAATCCAACTCTCAAGGAGAGGAATACTCATCACCCATACCAAATCAAGTTTACGCATGAGTCAACCATGGATGTGATCCAACCTTTGAATCACAAAAATTACTTCCGCTTCGAGGATATCGATGATATAACTCGTGGCAGAGTTACTCATCCCGTTTCTTTCGGTATGTTTTATCTATAATTTCTTTAATATGTATATATTAATGTCCGTGGAATTATGAACTTGCGATGGTTGCTGAGATTCATTTAGTGGTCGTTTGGTCAGTTGAGGACGTTACTTTTAAGTGTATCATTTGCAAAAGTACAAAATAAACGTTACATCCCCATTTTATTTTCCCCCCGTTAGATGTTTGTGGGTGCATCGTAAATGTGGACGTCATAAGAAGACGTTACGATGGCAGGTGTATTGAAGTTGTCTTCACTCTCCTGAATGGCAGGTTAAGGACCTATTATGCTATAGACATAGTAATATACATATATATATATTTGAACTTCATAGGTTTAAATTTGAAAGCAACTGTGCGTTAATGCAGGAATGAAAGTGTCAAATGTCGTCTCACAGACTTCTATGCCCATCAATTCCTCTCTGATTGGGAATTAAAGGGATGTCATGTTCTCCACAAATCCGAGCCAGTGTTTTGTGTCTTCCGGTTCTTTAAGGTTGGGAGTTATGAAGGTACGTCAGATGAAATTGATATTATGATAGAAGCAAGTACATGTAATTTGTCTATCAACTCAATTACGTAAATGTGTGTAGGCGTACCATGTCTTGTACACACCGAAGCGTCTTCTAAATTCTTCATTCGAGCAGATTTCGAAGGACTTCGACATCACAAGGAGATGTAAGTTGATATTATATTAATACTTGGTATGAAAGCGTATGTGTTCTTATCTGTTCACAGTCTCACATGTACATTTAATTTTTTAAACTTATAGAAGTGAGTTTGCTGCACAACACCACATTAACAATGTGATGGGACACGATGGGACAACAACTGAAACAATTGCCCAGGAAGGAGAAAGCTCCGGAACCCATACAGAATCTGCACAGACGTTCGTCAGACTGTCCGCGGAATGAGGAATGAAAAACTGACGAGAAATAGAAATCAAAATGTTGTTTTCTATTTCAAATATTGGTTTATTTTCGTGAGAATATGTACAATGGTTTTATTGTTAAAACGTACTCTATCCTTTTTATTTTATATTCTAATAATTATTGAAATTGAGATAGAAAATAATATGTAGAATTTTGAATATTAAAATTGTTATTATTAGTAGCTATTTCACAAAAATATTAGAAAATGTTCATTTGTTTTTGGACATTAAATAAAGTAAAAGAAATGACCGAATGCTTGTACTATCTCCTAATAATAAGTAGAATCTTTAATGTTGTATTGTCTTATCAGAAGGATAATTTATTCCCCACACCATAGTTGATGTACGTTGGGAGTCATAATATATTGTGGTAGTCGTCTACGTACAGAAGCTTAAATAATCGTACAATCAATACAAGTGAATAGCAACCCTTTGGATTGATCTAGTTGAGAGGAAGTGATGATAATTACGTAACTGGATACACATCAAATAAACATAATGATGAGAAAACTATCATATCTAAGCAACAATAAATACGACTCTCTTCGAAGTTGTCACATCAGAGAACCTACAAATGTCATAGTCTAGGCTTAGGGTTAGCTGATGGTTGAGTTACAGCCGATATTTAACGAATTCGAATATAATGAATTTGAAATCCGATAATACGAAACTGACACGTGGTTCGCACTACTTATTTGTTTTAGTAATTCTAATCGAGTAGGCGTGCATGAGAGCTCATAAACCTAAAATGGGTTCCTTCGTAATTAAGTAGTTAACAATAGGGTAATTTAAAACGACGTCATATAGAAACTAGTATAAATTTCCAGGATTTTCGCCAAACTCCCCAACCACCTCTCACATCGTAGGTTTTATTAGTGGGCAGGCGGCAGTTTCCGTCTATTTGGTTCTGCACATACTGCACATATTGCTATTAACTCCCAAAAAATGGCGACTTCTAGCCGTAAGAAGACTGATCTGCCAGACGAGATCTTGATAAAAATAGCCAAGCATCTCGTAGTTGATGGGTTCTGGCGAGCAGGCCCATTATTAAAGGCTGGTCGGCGAGGAGTGGATACGGTGCTTGCCCGAGAAGTTCTGAAGGTTGCCAGCATCTACCAAATCTGTGAACATCCTTCTTCATTCCAAACGACAAGGAAGCCAAATGGTGAACTCCAGGAAGAAGGGATTCACAGGCGTATTTTCGAAAAATGCTTGGACGCAGGGAACAGAATAGCAATCTACAACGAGGGGCTACGGATCGTTGCCGAGGAGCGAGACATTGAGCGCGGTATCGCACTACTAAAAAACAACGTTCCCGAAGATGTCGAGTCTACTCTCGCATGTTATATGGGGACGAGCAGATGGCGGTTCGTTTTCTTCACCAATTTGATGCATATCACTATCCACTCCAGTCAGAGGGAGTACGGCTTATCGGGGAAGATCTGTTCCAACGGTTGAGTATGTTTAAGACAGCGCGTAAAAACACGTACAAAGATTCTTTTGTATATCCCTCCAGTTCGTTGATCCCTTTCCCAGACTGTGCCATGAGTAGTTGTTTGAGATGGGGCAGATTATCGACCGACACACGTTATTATGACATCATCTGTATAAGTTGCGGAGTGTGGTGGGTGGCCAAATCTATATGTGAAATCCTCTAGGTGTATCGTCGGTTCTCTTCTGTGTTGCGTTTCACCTCGCCACGTATGTTTCATTAGATAATTAAATTACTATGTAATGAAGATGTTAATTAACGTGTATGCCAATATCTGTCGTTTTGGTCGTTTTGCTCCTTTTGTTCCGAAAATGTGTACTAGATGTCGTATTGCTCCTTATATTCCGAAAAAGGTCTAAAATGGCAATTCCCTAGCTTCGAACCATCCATATAGACGACGTGTACTTAGTTTCACCGGGCAAACACACAAAACTATCAACAGTGCCGGCCCAACCAATTTTGCCCATTAACAAACAGTAGGAAAAAAAAAGTTCCTACTACAACTTTACAAGGGCTCGAACTCGTGACACTGAAGGACAGTCAAGGCCAATCCTACCACTGTACCACCGCACCTTTTTTGATATTGATTCCCCTAAAATCGCTAATATAATCTGTAGCATAAAGCCCTTGATTTACGGGCTTTATTAAAGGACCGGCACTGTATCAAGCTTACGACGCCGTTCGTATCTAGTGGAAAACGACACAACTTGGAAAAGTTCATGTTGTTTTAGAATACAAAAAACGACACAAAACAGAATGTTCTATAAAAGCTAACCGAATATAATCGATATCTTATAAAATTCAGGGAAATTAGGGTTCATTGAACTGATTTGGGGGAAACAGAGAGAGCCGCTGCCATAGATGTTGGATTAGATTTAGAGAGTTGGATATTCGGTTAATAGTTTAACGTTCCTCTTTTCTTTATTTTCCCTCCTTCAATTACGTTATCAGTTTCGTTCTTAATGTCTGCTTTGGCAAACACGAGTCCAGTCGAGTATGACGATGCGGAGTATGGGATCCCGGCTGTTTGTTACTGTGGTGAAAGGCCAAACCTACAACCTTCTTTTACAAGGACAAACCCAGGGAGGCTCCACTACACTTGTAGAAATAGAGAGGTAAGTAACGTACAGTTTCCCCGAGGTTGATTAAAGATCAGATTTATTTGCATAACTTGAGGTTTTCGTTTTAACAAACATTATAAGCAAAAAAATGCAGGATGGGGACTATCACATTTTTAAATGGTGGGATGAAGCTATGATGGAGGAACTGAAAACAGTGAAGGAAGATCTTCTAAAGTTAACTAGTTTGAATCAAATGCGTGAAGCGCTTCAGGGACAAAAAGAGGAGATTGCTAACATCTTAAATATGCACAAGGAAAATCAGATGGAGTTGGAAAGGATGAAGGCGTTGATTGCGTACAAGAGTGATGGATTAACTATGGAATTAAAACTGACCAATGTGTTTGTTGCGACTTTGGTTATACTAGCAACAATGACCTATTTTTTAAAGTAGTTTGGTCGTTTTATTAGTAGTACTTTGGGTTGTGGTTTAATTGTTTAACATCAAGTTATAAACGTTTTATTTGGTTTACTCCCATTTTTTTATCGTCTAAAAAAAAGACTGTTTGAAACCTTGTCGTGTTATTATTATCGACCAAACCCTTGAAATTAAACATAAACATAAACATTTGTACACGTTTGTACACATACGTCTAACATTAAAGGTTGGCACTATTAGGTAGATGCTTACCAAATAAAAATATATAATTAACCATGCGTAATACACACAAACATTTTACATCAAATTATTCCTATCCACGTAAGATAGATTGTTGGGATGTAGGTAATGAAGATAATATAAAGAGTCCAGCAACGTGGTTTAGAAGTTTGGAATGTAAGCAACATTGACAAATGGAAACATAGGCTACGAATCGTCGTCACTCCGCTCGCGCTGGTCGAAGTATTCCAACCGGAGTTTGAAATCTCTAACCTCAGGGAAGGGTGGTTCAAATATCACTTTAGAGACACCCGGTTGACTAACCACTTCCATCCCTCCTGCGGTGTGGAAAAATAAGGAAAAAGGGTAACCAAAATTAGTTTTATGCAGTAATCTTATATTTAAAAGGTGATTGAATTGTTTTAAATACGTTTGCCTAATCAGTACCTCCATCCTTAAACTTGGGCCTCCAGAATCGCAAGACTACAACTGGTTTGCCTCCGCATAGCCAAAAATTGCGGACGAAATCATCGACCATCTCATCATAAGCCACACATTGCAAGTGATGACCCCTACACACAGAGACACCTTACGTTAATAGCCCGGTATATCTTTAAGGTGTGTGAAAGCTAATAATCGCGAAAACGACTCACTCAAGATTCGTCAATGAAAACCGTATCAACCGGGTTCTCTCGGCAAAACGTGGAGCAGTTGGATCGTCCACCAATATTCTTCGTTCGACGTGAGTAACTTGCCCCATCGTGTCTATGGTGTCATGTCATTAGAATTATGGTACTGGATATGATATTAAAAACCGGAACAACACAATGCAACGTTACCTAAGCAGCAGTTCTGGGTCCAACGAGGCCATCGTTCGTAAATTTGGTCGAAGGGGACGTAATCGATGTAGTGATTGGTCGACAAGCAACGAATGTTGTCCACAACCGTGTCAGCAGTGAATTTGATCCGGTAGTTGGAAGCCACGACCTTCACAGCGGATGTGTCGTCAGTGACGACGAAATTAGAGAAGGTTTTCCACAAACCCTCCTCAATCCCCGCACAGAACTGGGGCAACAGGTCCTCGCTGATTGTTGCCTGCATCTTATCTCCCTACGGTGGGGGAAAAAAGTTCAACCATGATGTACATGTATCATTTAATATTAAGTGCATATAATATGATGATGAGACGAGTCACTTACGAAAACATCCGAAACAACCATTTCAAAGGTGACGATGTTCGCTTCTCTCTTTCTCCACTTGCGGATGATCTTAACAGAAACCTTCCAATCAGATCGCCACGTCTGGAGATCGGATAGCCTGTCGAAATGCACCATGACTTTGTTGCACTTATGTTTACTTTGTGATGTGATATTTTGGTTTTTGAGAGACGAATACATAGTTCACTGGGTGTGTATTTGTCTTCTTATATAAGCAGCGAACAAACACAAATGGATTATCAATATTATGGCTTTTCAAACGTCGTGACTGCATTCCATACAGATTCATCGCATTTAGATATTTAACATGTGTAACTGCCGGTTAAGCGAAGACGAGACATCGCATGCACTACTTAATTATGACCCTATAGTCGACGTTATATATTGGCGGAAAATATATTGGTTCATTTAACAAACCAATTCAATGTAAAACTTTATAAAACATCAAGGAATAGTGAATGATGGTTTAACCAGACGAATAAAGGCTGATATATAGTGTAAATGAACCAATAACGTTGAAGAACTGTATAATTTGAATAAAAATATTTAAAGAAAAGCTCAGCCATTGCACTGTTTATAAAAAAAAAATTATTTTAAAATAGTTTAGTAGTAGAGGCAAAATCTTCGTTCTTAGTAATAGACGGAAAACTGAGGCCTCAGCTGCGACGGCGCATTCGGATGTCCGATAGGGTTGTTTTACATCCCGATTTTTTGAATTAAGGTGTTTAGATCTGGGATAAGTACTACAAAACGACACTCCATAGAAGTCGGCGACGGAACATTTAAGGAAGAAGAGATTACAGAGGTCGGGTGAAATCAGAGAAAGGCGACTAGTTTCGATCCCTCTTTCATCACCGGTGTTGAATCAGAAGGTAAGTGTTTCTCTTGGCTTCTTACTTTAAATTGGAAGAGAGATTGTACCCCCAAATTCTATATTAGGTTGGAAGAGTATATAGCAAATACATTTAAGAATCGCTTTGAGTAGCCCAGGATGTGAAATCGATGAATAGTAGTGTATCTGTGGCGGGCAGAGGATAAATAACCGTAATCGTCAACAGAATTAAACTTTGGTAGACATTGGTATTAGGGTTAATTGGTTTAGTGTACGTACATATTAATATGTACGTTACTTCATGGTGATAGGATGGATCCCGAGGCTGTAGAGATCGTTCCTCAATTGAGCTTGGATCTACCGAGGAGGTTATTTGCTCTTGACCATTACCCTCTCAAAACCAAGATAAATGCGTATTCAAAACCGGAATATCTTTCTACAATATCGAGGGTGCTGAGTGGAACAAAAGAAATGGAAAACTTGTTAGAGTCTCCATTTGGGCAGCTTTTTCGTATCCCTGCTAACAAGATCTCGTTCTCCGGTAAACTAGTTCATGGATTTGTTTGCCGTCAATTGGTGACCAAAAAGCGGCATGAGATGTGGATTGTGTTTGGTGGCAATCCAATCAAGTTTGGATTACAGGAATTTGCAGAGTTGACAGGTCTCGAATGTGGAAATTATCCAAAAAAGAGAGATGTGGAAAGAGCTACAAAAACGGATAAAGGATGTAAGACTGTTTGGGAAGTTCTATTCGGGGAAAACATAGAACCAACGATCTCCGAGTTGGTCAAAAGGTTGGAGACTGAGGAAATGGAAACGTGGCAGAAACTAGCTTTAGCGCTGATAATAATAGTTGATGGAGTTCTAACATGCGCCACGCAACCAGTAAAACCAGATCCGAAGACAGTGGAGATGACCAAGAATATTGATTTTTTTTTCAAATATCCATGGGGAAGGTTGTCATTTGAACGGACGCTGGAGACTATTACAGGATTTAAATGTCCAGCAGACGTAGACAGCTTAGTAAAAACTTTCAAGCAACAATCAGTTGCTGTTCATGGATTTCCTCTAGCACTCCAGCTGCTGGCTTTCCAATCTGTCCCAGCAATTGCAAGATTAGTACCATCTGACGTTCAAGATCAGGCGTTTAATCAAAGATCGATCCACAATCTGGCTAAACTGCGGCCAATCAAGACAGCAGACATCTTCGCATGCGAGGCTGCTAAAGAGGTATGTACTTGGTTGATATAATACGTTAACGACCTGAATCTATCAGTTTCGTCAAATGTATATATATTTGTAATCATATTATAGGTGGTTATTAGACGGATGGTTGGTAGTGGGGAGCATTGTGATAGTGGAGAATTGGAGTGGCGTGACGAAGAGGAAGACCATCAAGTTGACAACATTGAAAATCTTATTAAAGCTGGCCACAAATGGGATGAGGCAATATGGATGGGAGGTGATGATAGGTGTCCAAAACAGACACGTCCCGAAGAGAAAGGTATTAAAAACATTTATACATTACAAAGGGCTTCACTATAAAGATAATTTTTTTTAAAATTAATGGTTAATTGGTGATATAGTTACAGTTGACTGTCGGAAGAGGAAAAGAGCAGACACCGCAACAATTGACAATAAGAAAGAGAAGAGCACGAGAACTGATGGGCGACCGGGGGGTACGCCCATTGTTGATGAACGTTTGGACGATGACCAATTTGAAAGGTATGCGGCGGAACTAAGCCGGTTCTACAGGAAACAAGAAGCACTGATGAAGGAAAATCAGGCAAACATGGAGATTTTCGTACGTACAGAGATCCGCAAGGAGATAAGAGCTGCACTATTGGAGGTTAAAAGAAACGAACATGGGGAACCTTCTTACGCTTCGCATACAGTTTCAGAGAAGAAGTATTCAAAAAAAAGAAGAGGGAAAACTATAAAGTTTCGAAGAATGAGTTCAGTAATGGTTATGAAAAAAAAGGGAGAGAAGGTCAGAAACAGGGGATGCGCTGACACTGCTAAGGTTGATATGACAAATAGCTTAAGGGTTGTAATTTTTTCACTACTTACATATATTAAATTATGTTGCTATCGTGGTGTGCACAGGGTGATCGGAATACTGATGGTTCGAAGGATGCCATAGATGGTCAACACTCTGTCAGTGGTGATTCTTTAGTTGGAGGCCAGGTAATGGACAACAAGATCCTCTTTAGAATGCGACTCAATCAACGTAATGGGGGTGTTTTTGCTTATGCACCTATCATATACGCTTTATATATTTGACCGTAGGATACAACCCGTACTCATATTAATGAGTGGGTAACCGATAATAACGACTGTGGCATGAACGAACCATCCCCGGACAATGGAGTTAATGAGTGTCGCCAAGATTATGACGCGGGGGACATTGCTGTCGAGCTATCACCAACTAAAACCGTATCCGATGTAAGTATTTGACACGGAATGGAGATTACAACACTATATTCGTAATAAAGCATTGTCCACCTTTAATTGAACAGATATTGCTGCAGCTGAATACTAAAATGGAACCTGATATGCATTGTAACAAAATGGTAGGTCAGGAAGTAACCATAAAAGGGATAACCATCTGTGGGTCTCATATATATTCGGTTATTTGTTTATCTCCTCTAATCTACACGTGTGAAAAATTGAGCTTGTACCAAGTTCCTACTACGAACACGCGTCTTAAAAGTTTCATTATTTTGAATAGGAGGATGGGGAAGAACTGCATCAAGAAGGCGGGAAAGTCGAGTGGTTTAACAGTAACGGAGGGGACATAAGACGTCAGGAAGGCGAGTCAGATGAGGGTTGTAACAAAACCGAAATACCTGTAGAAAATGAAACTGCAGTTGACGGTCAACAAGAGGCAAGTGTCTAACTTTGATGATTTCGAGTATTTGTGACATTAGTGTACGTAAGTATGAATCTATGTATGTACATCTTATTAGGCCGAAGTCAAAGCACTACAAAAGGAAAGCGATGGCGAGGAGGGCTGTAACAAAACTGATGGACATGTACAAATTGAAACCACAGTTAACCTCCAATAGTGCAAAATTATTTTTTATTTCGAATATTTGCCATATTTATAGTGTATACTTAGATGGTCCAGTGTATGTCACAACTAATCTATGTACGTGCATCTTATTAGGCCGGAGACCAAGCAATACCCAACGAACGCGATGTCGAAGAGGGCTGTAAAGAGACTAGAGGTCAACCAGATCAAAGTCCCGGGGAGGAATGTATTCCCGGTGACTCAGACAATTTAGTGCCGCAGTCGGTTATTATTGTGGCTGAAACAGAACGCGCAGAAGAAGTGATAATGGAGATACGTGCGAGTCAACCATCCAAAGCCATAGTGATAAAAGCAGGATCGGTTTCATACGACCCTATGGAAGATGTTGCTGATGGGAAATTCGCCAAATTCACCGAGATGATAAAACAAGATAATGTGTAAGTGTAGTATATATTACTCCGATGACATATTGATATGCTCATTCATTGATATAGGATATTCATAATTACAAAATTTCGCAGGGTACACACCTTTTTCGGATTCCGCAAGGCAGATATCCTATTCTTCTCTACTCTTATATCGTCCCAAAAATGGGTCCATAGTCAGGTACATATTTTAAACTTTAACTACACGATTTTGGGGTGTTCATGGTTTCTTGTTGGATTTAAATCCGACGGGTTTGCGTTTAACTGCATCTGCAGCACATGGAGATGATTGCCCTAACGCTGTGGCACAAAAACGGAGAAGAAATGATAAAACAAAGGACCGTAATTTTGGACTCCGTTCTCTTTTACGAGTTGACAAGAAGGTTCCAAGCATTCAACAGGAGCACGGCGAAACGGAATTTCAGATGGGACAAAGTACTCATTGACATCGTCAATGGGGAAAGGATGCACCACGAACCAAGGTTGAAGTGGGTTACAGATGTCGACGTTATATATGCTCCAATGAACTGGAAATCTAAGCATTGGGTAGGAGTGGGCATAAATCTTATAAAGAGACATGTTTCCATTTACGATCCTTTGATGACCTCCTCCAGAGAAACTCTTGCAATGTCCCGGATCAAGCCGGTGTGTGAGATGATACCGTACCTACTTCAGAGGGTTATCGATGTCAATTACCCTCTCGATCCATTTACCGCTGAAAGGGTTAGCCAAGTAGGACAAAACTTGAGGACGGGAGATTGTGGACCTTTTACTATGAAGTTTTTAGAACTGTTGAGCATGGGCAAACCGATGACTGATTGCTTGAAGATCACCGACAACAATATTGACAATTTCCGAAAGAAGTTCGCGATGGACGTCTACGAAGCTGCTATTGGTCCGATAAATTAAGTAGCGAATAAACATTCTTCCTGGTTGTACTTATTACTTTCACGCAGGTGGTCCATATGATCCGTAACAGTCTGTTAGGATGATTATGGTTCGCTGAATTTGAATACAATTTAATCACATCACGCTCATCATATCATAGGATTGCCAGTAGGGACAAGTTAGTGTGCTCAAAATGGATAGAAACTAAGCACCAACCATGGACCTAAAAATCAAGTCTATAACGTTAGAAAATCGATTGTACGTACACTGATGAATATACGTACGTGTGTACACAGACCATAAATATACGTACGTGTGTACATAGACCATAATAAGGCCGTTACTTAGTTGATGGTACGTACACATATGAATATACGTACGTGTGTACACAGACCATAATAAGGCCGTTACTTAGCTGATGGTATGTACACATCTGATAAAGGCCTAACATATACTAATACTGGTTAGAAAGACGTCATAATGATACATATCTAGACCCTCCAATATACAAAAAACACTACACCTGAAGAGGGTTTACAAACAACCGATAGGAGCTATGTGAGTGACCAGACCTCGGAAAATCTAAGAACGACATCCTCAAATCCCACATGTTACCAAAAAAATGACCAAACACGCATCTTCTATTAGCAACACGCGTAAAACCAATCTTCAATTTTGCAAAATCATACTGCTCCGGTAATGTACATGGAACCTCTTCAACTTTTTGATCCCGAGTTGAACTCAGCTTCCGGATAATCTACTGTCTCCGACGTAGCATCTAGTTGGAGAAAGCAGTCTCGGTCTGGGACCTCATCAAACACGTCTGCAGCAAGTTTCATCCTAATAGAAGGCATGGCCGCATCACATAGGCCTGTGTAATTTACTCCAAGAGCTATACACTCTAAGCACTTCAACGTGTACACACCACAGTCACCTTGTTGATAGTTCTGTGGGAGTGTTTTCACCCGGTAGTAACTAAATGCCGCCGCCCCGATATGCTCATCTTTGTACCTCCGGTTATATGCTTGTATCAAGCGTGGGATCATTTTTGCGAACGGTTTGCACTTCTTTTGTAGACTCTCGTCGGTTCTACCGCTGTTTATGCTATCGTAAACTCTTAGCCTCCGCTGGACTAAGTCAGCTTCGATGGCTACCCAATGGTTGTTATCGAGGTTGTATGGGAAGAGCAGGGTGTCTACATCGTCAACCCACACCTTGTTTGTCATTCCGTATTTTGGCAGCCTTCCCACGTACGTCTCAAAATAACCTTCTCCAAAAACCCATTGATTAGAGGCTTCCATTTTAGGGAATTCGAATGCCCACATACTAACAAACAAAGGATCGAGAAAAGCAATACGATCTGTTTTATATGGGGATGGCGTTTGCGTCCCCCTAATACGGAACATATGCATACATGTAACCATGTGCTGCAACACGAGTGACATCTATCAGGCATTAGTATACCATAGTTAACTGCGTCAAATGTTATGCTACGAAGCTTACCGCATCCCATAACCAGCCGAATGTTGTAGTTGGCCACAATTGTTTAGGGGTCAGGAGGCGAAAATAAAATTCGGCATTTCCAGTGCAAGGTACTTTAGCCCTGAATACCAAAATTAACAAATCAGTTATAGATCGTAGTCCTCAAATCCGAATATAGACACTAATTATATACAACTCTAAATGAAGACTTACAAATCATCAGTTAGGAAGGACATCAGCTTTGCAATTTTCTCAGGACTTGCCTCACTAAAAGGATCGTACACTGCGGGAGATAGGACTACAATGTGGCTTTCACGTCGGGTCATTAATGCAGCTCGCATTGATTCGTCATTAGGGTTTAACCCTATGTTGGTGCCCACTGGATCTACTAATAGAAGATCAAGCTCTCTTGATGGAGGAAACACCTTTTGTAACAAATATGCAAAATACCTGGCTTTCTCCTTATCTTTCACTGTATGAGACGATGCAGGACTGCTGGTCCCCTTGGTTAAATCCACAACAGATTCGCACTTTCGATCCGACGAGCCAGGGTTACCACCACTTACCGGATGGATAACATTAATAGGAACGGGTTGAGCACCTGCTCCATCAACTTTGTCATTATACTTTGCTCTTTTATCGCCTTCCTCTGTCTCCCAACTCTGTACTCTTTTGACACGCTGTACACTGTCTACCATCTGCTTTGGAATTCGCTCTACACTATCCTCTGGTTTGATTTTAATACTCCCAGACCACATGACCTTATCCTTAATGGCTAACGGATTCCTAACACAACTAGCAACTTTATAACCATCCTTGTCCGAATGCTTTATCTGATATAGCCATGACTTGAAACAAAAGACATGTATTTGACGTTATATACAAGACATTTGAAATATAATATGACGCTGTTAAACTAGAGACAAAGTATACAAATTGCTAAATTGTGTGTACGAAAAAAATCATATATCAAAATAATTACAAAATTATACAACTTCACAAAACTGAAATTGATGTTGTTTCCTCGAATAGATAAATACAAAGACTTCATACTGAACAATAGATATATAATAACAATTTTATCAATACGGTACGCAGATCATACCTCCTCTATTTTTTGTTCGTCATTTCTTAATGTAAGAGGTCCTTGCGTATGCGCTCCTCCATCCGTTGAGTTGATAACAACTTTCTTCAATAGTTGAACGTCACTCTCAAAGTTACCCATCCTACTCTCCATACCTTGAAGTTTGAACACAACTTCCGCTATTGCTCTAGAAAACGATATCTGAATATTATCCATTTTCGCCCCTAGTGTTTCAACCATAGTAAATAACCTTCCACTACCATCTTCACCCTGCACACCTGAATGCTTATCTCCAGACGCCTTCTCTGCTGAACATTTGTCCCCAACACTTTCTTTCTGCTCCTTCGCATTATTGGGGACATTACGGATGCTGGTTGGGGCTGTTTCAAGGAAATCATCGTCACTTACCCCTGCAACATGTTGCCTCCTCTCCCTCTTCTTCGTATGTTCCCCCTTCCTTTTTTTTACACAATCCCATTCTCTTTCATCCACTTCGCCATTGATCACGTCTAACAGCAGATTATCCAGTTTCTTCTTCAAACCTTCTCCTACACCATACACACAATACTGTCCTCGCCAATCTGGATATATTAACTCCAAAGGTTTAGGTACTAAATGCTTCACCTGAAGCTACATTTCAGATACCATAACTTTTAATAATCTATCACAAAGAAAAAATGCAGACAAATAATGTATACGTAAATTGAAGGCATACCTCCCCATTATTAAGGAGTTTGCTCCC
>NW_010921704.1:177770-188341 GCF_000633955.1 Camelina sativa | reverse complement strand
TTATTGATTTACCAGAAAAACATTACTGCGACACTAGACAATATATATATATATATATATTATATATATATATATATATATATTAGTAAAATAAGTATGACTTTTATTTGGATTTATCTTTTAAACTTTAAATGACTAATTATATTTATATTCAATGATTTTTATTCCTAAAAAATTTAAACTAAAATCCCTCGCAAATAAATATAACAAATAAACATTATCTTCAATAATATATATATTGTATGTTACTTAGTAAAATAAGTTTAGTGTTTATATAGATTTATACTCAAAATATTTGAGCTCAAAAATTTATATTGATAAAAAATATTTTAAATTAAAATCCCGCGCGTGCGCGGGTTCAAATTCTAGTTAGATTATATAAGACTAAAATGCCAGAAACTAAGCAGGAAGGGAAACCCAAAATTTAAAATTTGAGCCAAAAAATTATGAATTGATAAGAGAATTTTGATAACACATAAACATCCCACAATCTAATATAATCTAGAATCCTTTCTTGATCATAAATCATTTATAAGATTGAAACCCAGAAATCAATTTTTTACATAATTTAGAATCTGTTCTTGCCCCTAAATCATACATAAGATTGAAACTCATATTTATCATTTCAAAATAAACTATCATCAATTTTTCCTAGGATGAAATCACAAACTGATAAATTGTGGTTTTAGATCAGCAGAAGCCTACAAATAGTTTTTACTGAAGAATGAAAAGAGGAAATGTTGAGAGTTTTTTTTTTTGTTTTTTTTTCTTTTTATGGGCCAGTAGTTACTTAGGTCCAAAGTACAAATGAATTTAGTTAATTAAGTCCAAATAACAAAATAAGACATGTGTTAAATAAATAACATGCCAAGTGTCATCTCCTTAGCAAAAGTTGAGAAAAACCTTATCATATTATATAAGATTTACAACAAAAAGCCATTTGATTTATTCCAAAAATATTAAAAAAAAAATTTCTTAACTCACCAAATCAAAGACAATCCTAAATAATAACTTAATCACCTATAAATACATACTCCATAATCCATATCACCTACATATACATCACCAGAGCATACAATTTCTTTTTTCATATTGTCAATAAATTCACATGCCATAAAATGCATGTGGATTATTTGTGGACCTCAAATTCAAGCGGGACAGATGCAGATACATTATTTATTCATGTGGATGTCTCAGAATGGGTTCCAAGTCAAAATATTTAAACCTGTTATAGAACGAGTTAGCGGACAAGTTTGACCCAATTGAAAATTTTATCTATATCATCCGGTTCATGAAATTTTAGTTTTCACAGTATTTTTATCTGGTTTAATAGTTCAAGATTTTGATAGAAATCTAACCCAACACTAAGTCGGTTCACATTCGATCTATCTCCGCCATCATGTCAATCATAATTTATGGTAAAATGATCCCCTATTTAATATTTTGGAAGTACACAACTTCTCTTCGGTAGACTATATAATAGTTATATATTATAAAGTTATAGTTATTATTTAATTCGTTAGTTGGTTATAAAATAGGTTATATGGATTGGCTTCCTTAGTTATACCGAAATGCACTTAAAGAGAATATCCCAAAGAATAATACAACTTAAAGAAATGAAATCTTTAACAACCATATACTGTTAGACCATATATACTGTTAGAAAATGAAAGAAAAGAAATATAATAAAATCTCAGAAATTAATTACGCTTAAGCGTGATTTCCGATTAAGCAAATAAAATAAGGTCTTACCTAACATCCTTCTAAACTTTTAGTATAAATCATTGACATCCCCATTCACCGAAATACACCATATTTATACCCAAAAAAAAAGTTGTTCAATCTATAAAATATTCAAGCTTTAGTAATATTATTCTTTTAAAAAATATCTATTGAACTAAAATTTTGACGGAGTAAAGGTTAAAATTTGAATATTTAAATTCAGTTTCATATATTTCTTTTGGTTAATTGTATAATTTTATATACTATAATAAACTTTTAAAATAATTTAATTTGATTATTTTAAAATAGTTTAATTTTATATTTTTAAGAATATCATAAACACTCTAATTTGATTTGTTATAGCACGGGTAAATAATATGTCACTAAAATATGAAAGAATTCCAAGAAATATGATTTTTTACTAGAGCACGGGTTGAAATTTCAAGAAATATGATTTCTCGGATTAAATTAAAGTTTGGAATAATGTTGTTTGGTAGGATTTCTCGGTCAAGATGATTTTGACAAACATATGTTACATATTTAGTCCAAAAATTAATTTGTGCTATACTATGGTTAAATAACAGAATTAACAATCAAAATACAATATATAATTTTAAACACTAAACAAATCAAATAAAGTTAACACACAAAAATTATTATTTTTTTTATCACACAACTTAACTTGCGGTATGCCGCAGGTAAAAATCTAGATCTAATAGAATATGACTTATGAAAATAACATCAAAACCAATATAATTTGTATATAAATGTTATACCAAATAATTATATCTACAAATAAAATCTCTCACGTATGTGAGAGTTTATAATCAAAAATTTTGCAACATAAAATTAATAAATCTATTAAGTAAAATTCTTCTAAAACATATTTACAAACAAAAATTTCACCCGTGCAACAGCATGAGTTATTATCTAGTACGATTATATTTATAAAAGACTCTTTTATTGTTATAGAAAACTAGAGCTCTCACAATCTCTTACTACTCATAAGTTATGCAACACCCTTGCATCTTCTTATATGGAAAAACACTTGAAAAAAATCCCTAATCCATATAGGAAACTATAAATGTTTAGATATCTCCTAAACTTCCTTTTCCGAAAACCATAATTCAGTAGGATTAGGTTTAGCTTGTTGCTCAAGCTTTCTTCAAGCTTAATCCAACAATTTTCCCCTTAAGCTTGACATCACTCTTCTTGAAGTATTGAACACCAATAAAATCTCTCATTTCTTTGAACTTGATTCTTCCAAGTGCGTTAGTTAATATATCCGCCTTTTGCTTCATTTTGGGAGTATATTCCACTTTAATTTTTCCATTCTCGACACATTCTCTTATAAAATGATACCTTCTATGTATATGCTTGCTTCTACCATGAAACACTGGGTTCCTAGTGAGAGCAATTGCTGACTTGATCTCCATTAGAATTGTGACTTTCTCACTTGAAAATATAGTAACTTTGCTAAGCCAAATTGCTTGTTCTGCTTCGATGGCTGCCATGGACTCCGCCTAGCATGAAGACATTGCCACCATATATTGTTTTTGAGTACAATAAGAACTATTAGTCTATTACCAAGATAAAATATGTGACACGTTATACTCTTACCATCACCTACTGTCACTATAACTAATCAACCCTGTCTTGCTTTTCCTAGTAAATGTGAGACCAAGCAAAGAGGTACCTCGCAAATACCTTATGACTTGCTTCAAGGCCACTCCGTGAGATTCTTTTGGCTCATGCATATATCTACTTAGCACCCCCAACACAATAAGAGAGATACAATCGCGTGTGTGACACCCCGGTTTTAGGGACATGCGGAGAGGTTTAAAATAATTGATTTGGCCATACCAAAGTGCACTTATCTTTTCGGTCAAGGGTCCTGAGAGAACTCCAGAGTTAAGCATGCTTGAGCTGGAGTAGTCTCAGGATGGGTGACCTTCCGGGAAGTGACTGTCGGAACTGTGCGAGTGAGGAAGATGACTAAAAACCTTACTAACCTTTCAATTTCATCCCAATTATCTTTACTTGGCGGTCCAATCCTCTTTTTCCCTTCAACGGTTTCACAGAAATAATCATTATACAGCTTATCTTCAGCCTCCATTCTATCAAAAGCCAATCTGAACTTCAATGCTCTTGTTAACATCAGATAAGTGGAGTTCCATCTTGTTTTGCAGTCCAATGATAAACTCCCTCTTGTCATCTTTCCTGACTCAACTTTCTGCTCAAACGCTTCAAGCCTTTTACTAGAAGCTCTAACATATTGAACACCATTCCGAATAGCCTCCACATTATCCTTAAGGTCATGTAAACCATCTTTCGCAATTAAGTTAATAATGTGAGCACAGCAGCGTAAATGCAGAAACTTACCACCTAACACCATTGCATCATTTCCTACTAAGCTGAATGCTTCCTTAAACTTCTTCATAGCATTAGTGTTGGCAGTGGCATTGTCAACAGTGATTGTGAAAATCTTCTTTATCCCCCATTCAGCCAAACAGTCAAGAAGAACAGAACTTATAGTTGACCCTGTATGGTCAGAGACATGCTTGAATCCAATTATCATCTTGCGTAGGCGCCAACTTGCATCAATAAAATGAGCTGTGATGACCATGTAGCTAGCTCCAGTTGTAGGTGCAACTAGGGATGTTGTCATGGGTAAAAAAACCCGACCCAGCCCTAACCCGAATTAAGCCCGCCCATCAAAAACCCAAACTCAAAAAACCCATCTGGGTTTTAAAACTAGTGGGTAAACCCGAAAAAAACCCACTAATTTCTGGGTAGTTTGTGGGTACCCGAATTTATATCTCAGTTTTGTTTTTTTTTGTTTTTTATTTGGATTTATATGTATTTGTTAGTTATATTATATATATATATATATATTCATCTAAAATTTTCTACATATTCATCTAATTTAAAATTATATTATATAACGATTTAATGATATATAAAAGAATAAATTGTAAATCACAAAATAAACACAATTCACCATTTTAGCTAAATAAAACATTGATTTACATACACATCCAAAAAAAGGAAAAAAAACAAAAAATAAAAAGAAAAAAAGACTGAATGATACCATTGATCCTACGGAAAGCTGAAGAATCAATCATACAGTAGAAAATAATTTGACAATTTCGATTAAGTACAACAATCAAATCCCATCGATAGCTAAAACCAAAAAAAGTCAAACCCATCTTCACAGCTCTAATAGCCGATTCAAAATAAACCAGGAGCACCGCTTCTAAATTCCAGAAAATATCAAAACATGAACAAGATCAAACTAAACTGGAATTATCAAATTTCATTTTCTTTTCAGTTAAAGTTTTCAAATCTGAAACCAAACGAGATCTCACAAAATTAAATATCATTCACGCATAAACAAACAAAATCAATGGGGTTATAATTCAGGGTTCGTGTTTTGATTTTCAAGAGGGGAAAAATATAAAATTTTGTGATTCTTAAAGGGTAAGAGAAAAAACCCGATGGGTACCCATATTCTTATAGGGTAAACCCGTGTAACACTCTGCAGTTTCGGGTACCCGCCCGTTTTAAACCCATATTTTTTTTACTGAAAAAACAGATCCGCATACCCAACATTATACCTGGGTTCCGGATATCCAATGGGTTTTAACCCACTTTTAACATCCTTAGGTTCAACCCATATATCTGTTGTTAGAGAAACCCTTTGCTTATTAGCACCAATAGCCTCCATCATTTCTGCTTTCTTCGTCACATAAGCCTCCACAATATCCCTAGTTGCAGTTCTCCGAGAGTGAGGTTTGTAGAGTTTAACCTTATTGCAGAAGTTTTTCCAAGCCAAACTTTCAATAAATTGAAGTGGCAATTCACCGAGAACCAACATCTCATTAGAAGCTTCTCTAAACACATTCTCAGTAACTCTGGCCAACTGCAAACCGTTATCATCACTCTGACTAAGAACATTTTGAGTCTCACTTCTGGTTTCCTTCCATGTCTTGTACTGCTTGCAGATACTGAGATGATTTTTCAGACAAGAAGTTCCATTCTGAGTCGCACAACCCATATTGAGAGTACAGTAATGACAGCGACATCTATCTTTTTTCCCAGGGATTCTTGTGAAATGATCCCATACCCATGACCTTTGTACCCTAGCTGCCTTCTTCTTTTTCTGAACCTTAGGAGCTGAACCATTTGCATCTGCTTGTTTTTTCCTTTTGGACCCAGTTTCATGACCAGCTTCCTGAGACTCTACTTCTTCTCCATCCTTTTCGGGTTGATGTGAGCAAGAATCCATCTGTAATAATGAAGACAAAGAGAGACACACATTAGACAACAATCTACAGTTCTACATAGCTTGAAAAATAAACAAATCAAACCGAAAATGAGCTTGAAAGAGAGAACTAGAAACTAGAAACTAGACACATTAGACACGCATGTATTAGACAACAATCTACAGTTCAAAAGAAAATATTTAGAACAAAGAAACTAGAAACATAGCAGTAGCACACTAGAACCCTCAGTTTGAAACATAGCACACTAGAAACTAGAAACGTACTAACAATACTCAGAACAAAGAAAAAAAACAGACCAAATGAGCTTGAAAGAGAGAAACGGAGCTAAGAGTCTCAAAATCAACATTCAACAACTAAGAAAACCGAAAATGAGCTTGAAAGAGAGAACAATCTACAGAACAATCTACATAGGTTTCATAAATCTACAGAACAACAACCATAAACAGAACAACAACAATCTACAGAAAAATCTACAGAACAACCGAAAAATAAACAATTCAAACCGAAGAAAGACAAATATTCGGTCTTTAGGTTTCATAAATCATCATCAACATGAATATTCAACAACTAAGATCAAATATTCTGTCTCTAGGTTTCATAAATCATCATCAACATCAACATTCAACAACCATAAACAGAGCTCATCTTAAGTCTTAACATTGAAACTCAAAGAGAGAAAGAGAAACAGTAAACAGATCTCATCAAGTTTTTAACATTAAACGGCTTAGATTCTGGGAAGAACATACATACCTGCGATTGATTCCTTGATGCGGCTGACATAGGCGAAGGTAGGTCTCCTTGGGTTTCCAGCGTTGAGTCGGCAAAAGTTGAGGATTTGGGGGTTTATAAAGCAAAAAAATTAGGGTTGAGAGTTGAGACCAGCGTTGAGTCGGCAAAAGTTGTGTGTCGAGAAGTGAGAGTCGAGACAAAAGAGGTTTGGGAGAGGAAGGACAGTCACACATAGTCACACACACAGAGTAGAGACACAGACTCAGTCTAAAGGAGAAGAAGGGGAAGGACAATTGTGAGTCGAGACAAAACATTAGGTATCTTTATTTTAGGTGTGTTTTGGTTTGACGGATAACCGATAGGATTTCGGTTTGGATCGGTTTGAAACCGAAAACCAAAAGACAATCAAAATATAATCCGATCGGTTTTAACAGGGAATCTGAAACCGATTTGGATCAGTTTTATCGGATCGGTTCGGATCGGTTTTATCGGATTCGGTTTATTTTCCTAGGGCTAGCCAAACCTATGGGATTGGACACTTGCATCGACTGGGATTGGACACTTGCATCTACCGACACCAACCCATGCATCGACCGACACCAGCTGGGGCTACATCGACCGATACAAGGTGACCTGCATCGACCGACACCAGCACTGCATCGACCGATGCATGCTCGAGATTTCAAAAAATCCCTAATCACATCGATGACACCTCCACATGGCATCGACCGACGCTCCTAGGTCAATTCGCGCCATGCTCGCAAAACACATAACACTCAAAGCCTCTTGCAACTCAACAACGTTATAACAAGCCAAATAACACATAAAACAAGCAAATCAGAGAAATCTCAAGCTTAGATAAGTCATGGTCATGCACTCACCTTTTGCTAAAGAAGAATCTGACCCTAAAACGATAGAACTACGCTCCTAGCACGTTCCTACAACGATCCCGGCTACAGATCTCCACAGGAACATCCACAAATCGCCAAGAACTCTCAAGAACACTCAAAAAGGGCCAAACTCGGCCAAACCCTCGAGTTTCCGCTTTTATAAGCGATTCGAGGGTTTTCTCTAACCCCAAAACGCAACGTTTAACTTAAACTCGTTCGCAAAAACCGACCTTGTATCGACCGATGTACATAGTGCATCGATCGATGTATTCCCTAAACTGGGATTCTGGTTCGCGGATGTTACAATACTAAATCCTACCCCCTCAAAACTATACCATAAATGGAAAATATCGAACCCACACCTAAATCCATTTTTCTAAAAATTAATTTAACACAATATAATTGTGCAAAAGAGGACAAAAATGAAAATGGCCAAAATGGGTATCTATAAAATGTATTACTAACAATTTCTCTATTTTTTTTGGTTTATGAATAATAAATTCACAGTATAATTTAAAATAATTAAAATTGATAATTATAATTTTTTTTGAATATGATGATTTTATTAGTTTAGTAGATATATGTAGATGTTTTAAATTATAAATTACATGTTGTGTTGTTTACTTTTACAGATTATGTTAAGGTTGAGTTATCAAATATTAGTTAAGTTTTTTTTTTCTTTTATAAAACTAGCTTGTGGTTAGGCTAGTGGTTGAATCCAACAAAGTAATATTTAAGACTAATCCCCTATTTAATAAACTGAAAGTACACAGCATATTTTTTGTAGACTTTATATTTTTAATAAATAATTATAAATGGTTACAAATAGGTTATAGATAGGTTATAGATTAATCCATATATTAATATTAATCGGTTACACCTAAATATTAGGAATATTCCAAATTGATAATTGATATGATAACAAATAAAATCATGGATATTCCAAACTGTATTTTTGGAAGATTTTAGTCTTATATCACGTTGTTTCCAAAGATCTTTAAACACATTATTACAAATTTATTTTCCACAAATTTTATCGATAGACCACAACGTTAACCAAAGATAGATTACGAAATTGATAGATTGATTGGTTACAAGTTAAATAGTGGGTTACAAGATAGATTACGAAATAAAATTTAACCAGTATTATAACACAGGTACTTATCTAGAAACATTAACAATATAAAACTTGCAAAATATGTGTCTTTTTCAAGCCTTCATATTTAGCATGTGATTTTATTGCATAATGTTTTAGCCAAATTTTTTTTTGAAAAAACAATCACATAAATTATATTTTATATAAAAATTACAATAGAAATAAAATGAATTTCAACCTATACTCTAGCACGGATTTTAATCTAGTTTTTTTTTTCTGATCGTATAAAAAGAAAAATTAAAAGGCTCGCTATGTGGTTGATGACTATATGAGATATACGAAGCTCTTTTAATTTTTAATGATCATTTTAACCTTATATGAAGAATACTAAAGTCAACAAATGAAAATTTATTTTTTCTGACAAAATTTTTTCTGCAACATGAAATATTTTACTAGGTACTTATAAGGTGTTTATACACTATTTATAAAGTCTAACAATATATTTATAAGTTTTTACAAGGTATTTAAACAGTTTAATAATGTATTTATAAAGTTTTACAAACCTTGTAAAACTTTATAAATACATTGTAAACATGTTTATAAGGTATTACAATGCATTCATAAGGGTTTACAAGTTATTGATAAGATTTTTATAATATTTAAAAGATATTTACAAGATTTTTATAAAGTTTTTATAAAGTAATGGGTTTGATAAGTGAACACAAACAAAGTGATATAAATGGTACAGTTTTTAATTTTTACCAATTATAAAAACATTACAAAAAAAAATTAAAAAGTTTAGTCCCAGTTATTTTGTACAACTTTCATCTACTGCTATTTCTTACATATTTGCACACTTCCATAACAGCTTATAGTTTTATCTTTCAGTTTTTTGGTACAGTTTTGTCTATATTATCAATCGGAGGTGATGATTGGGTTCAGCCGCATAGGCGGCCTTTGGAGACTCTGATAGTGTATGATGATTCGAAGCCGATATTACTGAGAGAACCTGAAAGAAAAAACTATTCTTTCGTTCAGCCGCTTACGCCTTTCCTGGCGATGCTGTCTCCCACTTTGAGGAGGTTGAAGCTCAAGAATATCGCAAGTTTGGTGGAGCTTCCTCCCTCATTTCAGAATATCAATCAACTGAAATATTTGGAAATTATGGAGTGCATAAATCTGGTGACTCTGCCAACTGGAATCAACCTACAATCTCTCGATGAGCTTAATTTCACTGGATGCTCACGATTGAGGAGCTTTCCTGATATCTCAACCAACATCTCAAAGCTCAATCTAGAAGAAACAGGGATTGAAAAGTGTTACTTGGTAATGTGTGAGTTGCCTCTCTCTATTCATTATCGATACAATATATACACATATACAAGAATGTTCTCCAAGTAAACCCTATACACATAAGGGAAGTGAATATTACATATTCTCTTGGCTATCACTCCCCCACAGTCTTAGCGTCGTCTCGGATGATGCTGAGGCTGGATCAGAACTCTGTGAAGAGATTGGTAGGAAGCCCTTTGGTGAATATATCAGCATATTGATGAGATGAGGGAACATGGAGAACACGAACAGTCCCAAGAGCAACACGTTCACGAACGAAGTGGAGGTCGATCTCGACATATTTAGTTCGTTGGTGTTGGACTGGATTGGTGGAGAGGTAGACTGCACTGATATTGTCACAGTAGACTAAGGTGGCTTTAGAGAGCGGGTAATGAAGTTCCAGAAGAAGATTACGGATCCATGAGGTCTCGGCAACGACATTGGCGACCCCATGGTATTCGGCTTCGGCGCTAGAACGTGAGATGGTGTGTTGACGTTTGGATGACCAAGAAATAA
>NW_010921704.1:176542-177668 GCF_000633955.1 Camelina sativa | reverse complement strand
TGCAAGCTTAGACCGGGGATCCGCTGGAGTGGTGCATGAGTTGCAGTTGGTCATATTGGCTCGGTTAAGTATGTCAGCTGCATAGTTTTGTTGCGAGAGGAAAAGGCCTGAGGAGTTCCGTTTGATGGAAATGCCGAGGAAGTAATGAAAATCACCGGAGTCCGTCATGTCAAATTCACTGCGAAGAGGAGATGAGAGCTTGGAGGAGCGTATTGGACGAGGCAGTGAGTCCAATGTCATCGACGTAGAGTAAGAGATAGGCGGTGCCATGTTTGTTGTGGTAGGTGAACAACGACGGATCAGACTTGCTTTGGACAAAACCAACACGACACGCATATTGAGCAAACCTTTGATTCCACGCACGCGGGGACTGTTTGAGACCGTAAATGGAACGTTTGAGGAGGCAAACATGGTCGGGCCTGTCGGGATCACGAAATCCTGGCGGTTGATGCATGTAGACGGTTTCATCGAGTGTGCCATTGAGGAAGGCGTTTTTGACGTCGAGTTGATGAATGGGCCAGTTGCGAGTAAGAGAGAGTTCCAACACAAGTCGAATCGTCGCTGGCTTCACAACGGGGCTGAACGCCTCATCACAATCAATGCCCACCTCTTGTGATTTACCGTTGGCAACCAAGCANGATACAATATATACACATATACAAGAATGTTCTCCAAGTAAACCCTATACACATAAGGGAAGTGAATATTACATATTCTCTTGGCTATCACTCCCCCACAGTCTTAGCGTCGTCTCGGATGATGCTGAGGCTGGATCAGAACTCTGTGAAGAGATTGGTAGGAAGCCCTTTGGTGAATATATCAGCATATTGATGAGATGAGGGAACATGGAGAACACGAACAGTCCCAAGAGCAACACGTTCACGAACGAAGTGGAGGTCGATCTCGACATATTTAGTTCGTTGGTGTTGGACTGGATTGGTGGAGAGGTAGACTGCACTGATATTGTCACAGTAGACTAAGGTGGCTTTAGAGAGCGGGTAATGAAGTTCCAGAAGAAGATTACGGATCCATGAGGTCTCGGCAACGACATTGGCGACCCCATGGTATTCGGCTTCGGCGCTAGAACGTGAGATGGTGTGTTGACGTTTGGATGACCAAGAAATAA
>NW_010921704.1:171934-174615 GCF_000633955.1 Camelina sativa | reverse complement strand
TGTTACTTGGTAATGTGTGAGTTGCCTCTCTCTATTCATTATCGATACAATATATACACATATACAAGAATGTTCTCCAAGTAAACCCTATACACATAAGGGAAGTGAATATTACATATTCTCTTGGCTATCAAAAAGGTTCCTTGGTGGATTGAGAAATTCACTAACCTCACTAAGCTATCTATGGAATGTTGCTGCAGGTTAAAATGTGTATCCCTCCTACACATTTCTAAACTGAAACATCTTGAGATAGTTGACTTTAGATATTGTGGGGCGTTGACCAGAGTTGATTTCTATCCAAGTGAGATGATGAAAGCAGACAATATTGACACACTTTCCGTGGAGGCCTCTTCTTCTGTTCTTGAAGTCTTACTCGATTTCAGGAGCTGCTTAAGCTTGGATCTAGAAACTTTCCTACTCGGATCTCAACCATTTATTTTCAAATCCATGATATTTACGTGGGATGAACTGCCATCATATTTCACTCACCGTACTACTGCTGGAAGCTCCTCTGTAACCATTCCTCTACATCACGTCCCTCTCTCCCAACCATTCTTCAGATTTAGGATTGGCGGAGTGGCAGATAAATTTCGCTTGAAAAGTTGTACCACGGTAAAGTGTGAGTTAAAAGACAGATCTGGGAACACCTTTCATTATGGCTCTGAGTTCGAAGCTATTTATTATATGGCCGTCCATCCTGGGGAGTGGCGCTATGTATTAGTTATAATGAATTGTTGCTAAACGAAGAGAATGCTCCTCTAGGTCAACGGAGCTACGATCACATCGATATTCATATTCGTATATTTCAAGTTTATAATTTTTTAGTAAAAGGATGGGGTGTACAAGTGTTAGAGGAATGTTAATTACGAGAGAACTGATCTCCAAATGTTTGTGAAGCCAATTTGGTTAATAAGACTGAGCAATGAGCATAGTGAAGAGTGTGTTGTTGATACAGTTGTGAAGAGACAGTGAGATATTGGAAGCGACTGCAGGTAAAATGTTAACCATTACGCATTCTTTTTCAGGATCAATCAAAAATTAATTTGTACAATAAATTGGGTGAATAGATCACTAGATTTATTTCTAAATTTGCAGATTAAATGTGTAGAAGACAACCCAACAACCTCAGTTGGCCTTGACAAAGTTAAGGAGAATAAGGCCCAAGTCCATCAATAGAAGACGACAAAAGACTCAATCTTCAAAACAGAGGAACTTTATAACAAAGATGTAGTCCCTATCAATGACTCACCAAATACAGCTGTTGATTAAAGGATCAGATTGCCAACACTCTCGTGAGATGCAGGATATACCGCTATGGAATGGAAAAAATGACATTTACCGGAACAACTTCAACACCAAGGAAACCTGGTCACACATCCATATCTCACGCCCTCAGCTCGCTGAATACAAAGTGATGTGGTCCTCACAAGCCACTCCTAAATATGCTTTTCTTACTTGGCTGATTTTCAAAAACAGAGTCGCAACAGCAATGGTCTCCACAGGCTAATGCAAGTTGTATCTTCTGCAACCACCCGTTAGAAACAAGAGATCACCTGTTTTTTCAATGTCCTTATTCACAGCTGGTGTGGGAAGGGCTAGTGAAACGGCTGCTTGCAGACAAATACACGAGTCATTGGCAAGATGTTCTCTCCTTTCTTGTGGGTAATGCTCTTGATAAAACGTTACACTTCATTCTGGGTTATACCTTTCAAACTACCCTCTATCTACTTTGGTGAGAAAGAAATGGAAGAAGGCACGGCGAACATCCACTGACAGCTGAGCAACTGATCAAGCAGATAGACAAGTACGTCCGCAACCGGCTAAGCACACTCCAAGGATGTCAAAGCACATCAATTCAAGTTTGGTTTCAAGCTAGATTCTACTGAAATGTTTTTTCTTTTTAAACTGTTTTAAAGGTTTTTACCACATAAACTTTGTAAAACGTTTATTTTTCTTTTGAATATAATTTAACATTAAATTCAAAAAAAAAAAATGATCAGATTGCTTTTAGGATTCTAGATTGTTCAGTAACAAGTGTATATAACAATGATGTAAAACCCTAATCATTTATCAAGAAAAGTTTATTTTTTCAGAAAAACTCACACACTGTTTCTCTGTTCTTTCGAAGTGAAGAACCACTCAAGCAACCTCTGCTTTGCCCTGCTTTGCCCAGCATCCGATCCAATTCATGCAGAAAGCCTTCAATATCTCCCCAGCTGGAGAGATTTTTTCAGGTATCCCACAAGAAATATGATGATTATCTTNTTTTTTTTTTTTTTTTTTTTTTTTTTTTTTTTTTTTTTTTTTTTTTTTTTTTTTTATCTTGTTTTAGTTCCCACGTACATTTGTGATACAGAGCATAGAAGCGTTCCGTTGCTGGTTTGTAGTCTGCTTATAGAGTTTGGTTTCTAGTTTTATTCTCTGTGCTTATATAATTATTTGGACAAACCAGCTCTCACCTCACCAATCTTTCTCCTTTTCTCTCTAAAGTATTTTCAAGTACTGAAAACCTCCTCCTTTAGTAGTAAAAATATAGTTTAGTGAACAAGAATTACAAATAATATTGTCTCTTTTGATTTCTTAATTTCAAAATAACTAATGTAATGAAACGTGATTAATTTGTGCAGCTTCATCTTACAAAGGATTTGTAGCATTTTTTTTTTCTTGACAACAAATCGAAC
>NW_010921704.1:167572-171894 GCF_000633955.1 Camelina sativa | reverse complement strand
GGGGGGGGGGGGGAATGATTTACATAAGTGACCACATGCGGTTGGGTACGAACTTGTCGCCCCAGTTGATTCGCAAGAACATTTGCATTCCTTGAAATCAAGGTCAACGAGAAACTTGTGAATTCTTCCATATCCACCTTGATGTCGTCGAGATAAGCTGAGACGGTTGGCCAGTCAGAGGGTGAAGACACCATCTTCACCAAGTCTAAACAGTCTGTGTAAAAAACCACATCCCTGTAATCTGGAAGCGCCAATAAGCGGGATGTTTCCCTGGACATTTGATATGCTCAAATTTATCCTAGAACTAATTTCTCAAATTAAGAGATCACTGTAGTATTTTTTTTTTTTTTGCTCAACATCAACTTTTCATTCACCAAATCAAAGTTACAACCAAATCGAAGGCTTATTACATTTACCGGGAAAACGGCCTATTCCTCCACAAATTATATTACTTTATCGTATTCATACATGAAACATCAACTTTTCATTCACCAAATCAAAGTTACAACCAAATCGAAGGCATATTACATTTACCGGGAAAACGTCCTATTCCTCCACAAATTATATTACTTTATCGTATTCATACATGAAACGTGTGCCTAAAACAATATAAATTTACATGTACAAATTTTTAAACACCGTTAATGTTGACGGAACATTTGAGATAAATGTTTCCTGGCCTAGGTTCGAACCAGCACCATTTAGATGACACAAACATAATTAATACCAACTTGGCACCGATAACTATTATTAGTTCCTTAACGAAAATACATATATTGATATCAGATAAATGGGAGATAACAAAACTTAAAAAATCTCATCTCTCTTTGCTTTCTTCGACGTCTTCATCTCTTTGTCATTCCCACCATTCATTCAACCCCAACTGAAGAAATTAACAAGAAACTGAGATATTATTCTCTCAATCAAATTTGAATATTAATTTTTATTTTTATTTTCTTTTTCGAAAATTTAGTTGATACAAATTTGATAAGATCAACCAAAGAACTTTCAGTTTCAGATCCAATTTCAATCCATTGTACAGTAGAACCTCTATAAATTAATACTCGGTAAATTAATAACCTCTATAAATTAATAAATTTCTTCGGTCCCAAGTTGGGACTAGTGTAATTTTGGACACTATTTGATAATATAATAAAATAATAATTTTTTTAAAACTTCTTTGTAAATATATGATCCCATCAATAATATAAATTAATAATTATATAAACTTATCTAAATATATGTATATATCTACACATTAATTTTTATTAGAGTTCATTTTTAATATTTTTATTATACATAAATCTTGGAGTACTATCTTCAAAACATGATAATGTTATTTTCATTGTAACTGATTTTATAAAAATATTAGTTACAGTATAAAGATTAAATCTTATTTTTAATATTTTTTTACCAAATTAGGAAAGTCTCTCGATAAATTAATAATTGTTAATTTATCGATAAATTAAAACCTCTATAAATTAATAAAATTTCATGGTTCCGACTTTATTAATTTATAGAGGTTTTACTGTATTTGATTAGGAGATGGGAGAAAAGAAAGTAAAGAGAATGGAAAAAGGGTTTTCTCGCATTGTTTCGATCCTAGATCAGTCACAGAGAGATCTAATAAACATCAAATCTCATAGAACTAAACGAAATAATAATTCATCAACAGATCTGACTAAGAAAAAAAATAGCTAGAACCATAATCACAAGATTTGTAGACGAGATGAAAGTAAACGGATTCTGACGAGGGTTTGCTTTGCCTTGGCCGAAATCGTTTCCTCAACATAAATGTTAACGTGAGCTTCAATGACTGATTAAAAAAACATACTAATTATATTATGTCTATATAAATTTATTTGTTTGCGTTAACATCGTAAGTTGTGGTGGCTCGTTTGGCTTGATCAATGCAGTTACGCAAATTTATGTTGTTTTTGGCACACGTAAAAGTTTTATTTATGAATGCGATAAAGTAACATAGTTTGTGGGGGAATAGACCGTTTTCCCTTACATTTACCTCTATAGACTTGGACCAAAACAAATGCAATGGTTGATCAAGTACAACCCTAGAACACTAGCCCGATACAACGCTATCCAATCGAGAATCATTGCATTTTTAACAACAACGAGATAAATAATAGTCCACAACTCGGAGTGAAATCATCTCTTAAACCACCTAAATTGACCCAATGACACGAAAACAAATACTAACACAGAGGAGGCCTAAGCTACTACGGAAAACAGCTCAAAAACCAGCTATGAGATCCTCATGATCGACGTGTAGAACTTGTCTCAATAGCTTCAATACCCAGAGCCGCAATATCAGAGAAGCTTGGTCTCTCCGGCTTTCCCAGTTCCGGTCTTAAACCTAAAACGGACACTACATCCGACTGACCCGACCAAGAGTCATTGAAAGGACCGACTTTTTTTTTTTAATAAATATATAAATATAATATAATAAATAAACTACAACTAGTGGTCTCATACCCACTAGCCACCTAACCATAATCACAACCAACAGCGGAATAACAATACCATTAAATATCCAATAATAACCAATATCATAAACTAATATTATAGCATAAGTAATATTCCAATACCAAACAACAAGAAACATGGAACCAGCAACCTAGCAATGTTTCTAATGACTCAACTCTAGCAACCTAGCAATGCCAGACAACATCCAATCGAGTCCCTAGAACATCCTCCTCTTCATTGCCTTGATTCCACGATCACACTTTGCCTTTACCTGCACCACAAACACAAATTGAGATACATGAGTATTTGATAAACACTCAGTGAGGCAATCCCCCCATCTACTGGGCTATACACACAAGCAATAAGATCTCTACATGCCATAATCAACAATCAATAAAACAAACCAGGCAATACACAAAGCATGCAACATCCATCGTAGCTGAAAGAAGGGTGTCGACCGATACCAGATAGTGTCGATCGACACTGACAATCTGGTGTCGACCGACACCATACTGGTGTCGACCGACACCTTGCTCGACACTCCCGAAAACCCTAGTTTGTGTCGACCGACACCTCTACATGGTGTCAATCGACACTCGCCAAAGTCTCAAGCCGTCCTCGCGTAGGTGTCGACCGACACCCCAACTGGTGTCGACCGACACCGATGCCGAGCAGCGATTTCTTTTGATCAAAAACTCTGAATCTCGCCTCCAATCTTCTCCAATCCGCTCCATGCATTCCCAGGAGCCAAAACCCAGCCGTAGCAGCGACGAAATACCATAGAGAACTCAAAGAAACAGCCACATAAGCACTAAATCACATAAAAACTAGAGATCTTAGCTTAGATAAGCCATGGTCATGCACTCACCTCTTTGCAGGAAGATTCAGACCAATAACAACGAATCCAACCTTCCTAGTAAGCTTCTAGATCCTTCCTAGCTTCCAATCTCTCAAGAACAGCCAAGAATCTCACCAAAAATCACCAAAAAGCTCAAGAACACCCTTTTTCCTCCTTTTCTCTCTAAAGCGCTAAACGGCGACAAAAGAACTTCCCAAAACCCTTCTGGTCGACCAAACACTTAAATATCTCGGTTTAGTGGTTTTTCCTAAACCAAACCGGTCCAAATCGATAATAAAATCGAACTGGTCGAAACAGAAAACAATGGTGTCGACCGACACCCCCTTGGTGTCGATCGACACTGTAATACCCCTTCCCGGGGCCTAAAATTATGCGGATTGGCCGAGGGACGGCTATCGCGTAAGGATCGATCAAGATAAAGGGTAATTAATTTTTGGAGCTGAGCCAAAGTATTTAAGGAAGAATACAAAGCTTTTGGTCGAAGAAAAATTGAAGACGAGCGAAGAAATCGGATTTTGGTACGGGGGTGAAGTTTCTGGCCGATGGCCGGACGCGATACCCAGCGTACCGCACGTCCGCGTCTGTTAGCTACCAGGCAGGCAGCTTTACCAACGTGAATGGATAAGGACGGAAGTGGATAAGGATGGACGAAGAGATCAGCTCGCCCAAGCTTATCCGGTAGGAGGAGATAGGGTTGTGGATAAGCTCAACCAACCCTATCCGCCATGTGTGGCCGTCCGGAGCAGGCTTAGTGTCCGCCCATGTGTCGCGACGCCGTGATCCCTATCCACATCCAGCTGCTTCTACCACCGCCCTAGCTTCCCTATAAATAGAGCCCTTCCTTCATTTGTTCTCCTCAGACCAAAACCGAACAGAAAAGCCTTAGTAGGCGAGAGTGTGAGCGAGAGTCCGAAGGTGTGAGGGAAAGTCCGCGAGGGTTAGTCCGAGGGAGTCTGGTCGAGAGTCTAGGAGTCTTAGTCGC
>NW_010921704.1:159011-166922 GCF_000633955.1 Camelina sativa | reverse complement strand
TTGTTTGCATTGTGTGATTGCGTGTTGATATAGCATCGCGATGGTATAGCCGGGATGCTGGACGGTTAGTCGCATTGCCGTTATGCTGTCCGGTTGCTATATTATTGATTGCTTGCTTGTTAGTTACTAGTGTTGCATGAATAGTAGATTGTGCATGTTAGTATAGTAGCGTACTTGATGCTTCCCAAAGGCCATAGGTTAGTAGTGTGTGCATAGTGGTTAATCCCTACACACGAGCGATACGATGACTCGGAGATGACGGGGTCGCACCCTATGGCCGAGTGCTGCATGACGATGTAGCCTGAGTTACCACCACAATATGGAACTCGGAACGAGTGATGTTCTGTACTTGTTTAGCCTGTGTGGCTACTTGTATAGGTGTTCACGAATTATGGGAAGGGAAGGTCAATACGCAGGGCCCTAGGTTGATTGATTGAGTAGATGATTGCATGCATGTTTAATTATATTGTTTGCGTATAATCGTTGTAGTATACTTTGCTTGTTGTTTGCATTGCTTGCTGTATGTTGATTGTTATTTTGGGTTTTTGGGGATGGGATTGATTTCATGCTTAGGGGAGCCCGAACTCACTGAGTGATTAGCACTCATCCCTCACTCTCTTTTGCAGGTAACCTTAGTGGAGAGACCTTAGGGGTTCGAAGGACGTTAGGCCAGCCGGTGTAGATTTCCTTGCCTTTGTAAGATGTAGTTTTTGTATATATTATGTATTACTCGATTTAACATTATCAATAAAGCGATGTTTTCTTAAAACCCCGTGTCTCCCAATGATATTTATTAGTCTAGTCCGGACTAATCACAACTCGCGCATCGCGGTACGGGTTGCAAAGCCTTAGGCCATGGTACGCGAGGAACGGGCATCTGCGGTTGGACGGCTTGGGCGATCGGATGTGTTCCGGGGACTTCGGTCGGCTGACTGCGGGCGTCCTATACGTGATGCTCTCGGTCTGTTCTTGGCCTAGAACGGGTCGAGGGTGTTACAAGAGTGGTATCAGAGCATGGTTCGTCATGCTTACGGGACGCACAATTTTCAAATGTTTTATCGAGTAAATGAGTCGCAAAGGCAAATTAGGAAACCGGTACGTCCTTTAGTAGTTAGATATATAGGGTAGGATGGGTTAGGTTTTACCCTTGGATGTTGGATGCAGATCAATGAGCAGGACAGCTTTGGAGACCAAGAAGCTGAGGAGTGAAACGGATAATGGTTATGATCCACTAGACGTAACCTATGTGAGTAGGCGCAGTGGAAGCGTAGTGGTTATAACATATCCGAATAAGTAACTTTCAGCGGTCCTTCACTTAGTTTGTCTTGTGATCAAGGAGCCAAGGAAGCGAGAAACTTTAGTAAGTTTGTTAGTATTAGGATTAGGATACCCTAAAACCCTTAGGTTCGGCAAAGGTAAGTATGGGTTCTATCCTTCTCCTTTGTTTTGTTTTGCGTGTTGTTTGTTTGTCTGTTAGTTGTCCAAGTTGGGTGAGAGTTAGGATCATAGTCTTTGTGTAACCCCGAAGCTCTGAATCCTAAGTGAGTCTAGAGGTTAGGTGAACCTTAGTTGTATAGGAAACCACCCTTGGGACGTGTGGAAGTGAGGCGTGTGGAAATGGGTAGGCAGTCATGCGACACACAAGAAAGAAAATTGGAGACTTGTCCAAGGAGAGGAGCCAAGACTGACAAAGCCGATCAGCAAGAAGTCCAAAGGAGTTGCAAGAAGATCAAGATGAAAGCTCCCAGAAGAATCCTGACGGGACGGGTAACTTTCGACGGGCCACCGGACGGGCAGTTTTGGTAAGTGGTCGATAGCGACTGGTCGGGAAACCGGATGTAGGAGTGGTACGAGGACGTGGGTGGCCGAGCCAGACGTGTTGATGGGTTAAGTAAACGCGTGAACNTTCCTAAACCAAACCGGTCCAAATCGATAATAAAATCGAACTGGTCGAAACAGAAAACAATGGTGTCGACCGACACCCCCTTGGTGTCGATCGACACTGTAATACCCCTTCCCGGGGCCTAAAATTATGCGGATTGGCCGAGGGACGGCTATCGCGTAAGGATCGATCAAGACAAAGGGTAATTAATTTTTGGAGCTGAGCCAAAGTCTTCTTAGAGAATTATAAAGCTTTTGGTCGAATAAAAATTGAAGATGAACGGGGCAAATCGGATTTTGGTGCGGGGGTGAAGTTTCTGGCCGATGGCCGGACGTGATCACCAGCGTACCGTACCGTCCGCGTCCGTCAGCTACCAGGTAGGCAGCTCTACCAATTCCTATGGATAAGGATGGACGGGGAGATAAGCTCGCCCAAGCTTATCCGATAGGAAAGGATAGGATTTTGGATAAGCTTGCCCAAGCTTATCCGATAGGAAAGGATAGACTTGTGGATAAGATAGGACAAGTTTATCCGATAGGAAAGGATAGACTTGTGGATAAGATCGGACAAGCTTATCCGATCGGCGAGGATAAGGTTTTGGATAAGTTCGACCGATCCTATCCGCCATGTGTCGCCATCCGAGCTGGGTTAGTGTCCGCACATGTGTCGCGCTCCGGTGATGCCTATCCGCCACCTCATGCTTCCACCACCGACCTTGGGCACCTATATAAACCCCCTTACCCATTCATTTGTTTCCTCACTCCAAAATCAACCCAAAACCTTCCCGCTAAGCTCTAGGCCGTAGGAGTTCGAGTCGGGTAGTCCGGGTAGTCCGAGAAGTCCGGGTAGTCGGGTAGTTCGGTAAGTTAGTCCCTCCCTTAGTTTTATTTTATTTTTAGAATATTTTTATAAGGGTTTTGGTTCGGTCCAAGCTTAGATTTATCGCGTCGGCGAAAGCTTGGTCGGATCGGGGCTAGCGTAGGCGTCAAGGGTAGAATGTCGTTCTCGCGACATTAGGCCAAGGTGAGTTTTGGTTATGTGTGTTGCATGTGGTTGCATGTTGTTCGAAGAACGCATGTTAACCAGCTTGATTGTTTAATTGTTTAATGTGAACTAGAATTAAATAGGGATTTAAATGATTGCTTGTGGTTCTATTCATTTATTTGCAATAGGCTAGATTAGATTGAGGTTAGGTAATTATACTTGGTATAATTATTGCGTTGTTGCTTGTTGCTTGTTTATTGTTCCGTTATTGCTTGTTGCTTGTTTATTGTTCCGTTATTGCTTGTTGTGTGCTTGCATTGTGTGATTGCTTGCTTGCATTGTTGTTATGCTGCTTGTATGATTGTCGATATAACGTCGCGATGGTATAGCCGTGATGCTGGACGTTAAGTCGCATTGCCGTTATGCTGTCCGATTGTTATATTACTGCTTGCTTGCATTGCTTGTTTGCATTGTGTGATTGCGTGTTGATATAGCATCGCGATGGTATAGCCGGGATGCTGGACGGTTAGTCGCATTGCCGTTATGCTGTCCGGTTGCTATATTATTGATTGCTTGCTTGTTAGTTACTAGTGTTGCATGAATAGTAGATTGTGCATGTTAGTATAGTAGCGTACTTGATGCTTCCCAAAGGCCATAGGTTAGTAGTGTGTGCATAGTGGTTAATCCCTACACACGAGCGATACGATGACTCGGAGATGACGGGGTCGCACCCTATGGCCGAGTGCTGCATGACGATGTAGCCTGAGTTACCACCACAATATGGAACTCGGAACGAGTGATGTTCTGTACTTGTTTAGCCTGTGTGGCTACTTGTATAGGTGTTCACGAATTATGGGAAGGGAAGGTCAATACGCAGGGCCCTAGGTTGATTGATTGAGTAGATGATTGCATGCATGTTTAATTATATTGTTTGCGTATAATCGTTGTAGTATACTTTGCTTGTTGTTTGCATTGCTTGCTGTATGTTGATTGTTATTTTGGGTTTTTGGGGATGGGATTGATTTCATGCTTAGGGGAGCCCGAACTCACTGAGTGATTAGCACTCATCCCTCACTCTCTTTTGCAGGTAACCTTAGTGGAGAGACCTTAGGGGTTCGAAGGACGTTAGGCCAGCCGGTGTAGATTTCCTTGCCTTTGTAAGATGTAGTTTTTGTATATATTATGTATTACTCGATTTAACATTATCAATAAAGCGATGTTTTCTTAAAACCCCGTGTCTCCCAATGATATTTATTAGTCTAGTCCGGACTAATCACAACTCGCGCATCGCGGTACGGGTTGCAAAGCCTTAGGCCATGGTACGCGAGGAACGGGCATCTGCGGTTGGACGGCTTGGGCGATCGGATGTGTTCCGGGGACTTCGGTCGGCTGACTGCGGGCGTCCTATACGTGATGCTCTCGGTCTGTTCTTGGCCTAGAACGGGTCGAGGGTGTTACAAGAGTGGTATCAGAGCATGGTTCGTCATGCTTACGGGACGCACAATTTTCAAATGTTTTATCGAGTAAATGAGTCGCAAAGGCAAATTAGGAAACCGGTACGTCCTTTAGTAGTTAGATATATAGGGTAGGATGGGTTAGGTTTTACCCTTGGATGTTGGATGCAGATCAATGAGCAGGACAGCTTTGGAGACCAAGAAGCTGAGGAGTGAAACGGATAATGGTTATGATCCACTAGACGTAACCTATGTGAGTAGGCGCAGTGGAAGCGTAGTGGTTATAACATATCCGAATAAGTAACTTTCAGCGGTCCTTCACTTAGTTTGTCTTGTGATCAAGGAGCCAAGGAAGCGAGAAACTTTAGTAAGTTTGTTAGTATTAGGATTAGGATACCCTAAAACCCTTAGGTTCGGCAAAGGTAAGTATGGGTTCTATCCTTCTCCTTTGTTTTGTTTTGCGTGTTGTTTGTTTGTCTGTTAGTTGTCCAAGTTGGGTGAGAGTTAGGATCATAGTCTTTGTGTAACCCCGAAGCTCTGAATCCTAAGTGAGTCTAGAGGTTAGGTGAACCTTAGTTGTATAGGAAACCACCCTTGGGACGTGTGGAAGTGAGGCGTGTGGAAATGGGTAGGCAGTCATGCGACACACAAGAAAGAAAATTGGAGACTTGTCCAAGGAGAGGAGCCAAGACTGACAAAGCCGATCAGCAAGAAGTCCAAAGGAGTTGCAAGAAGATCAAGATGAAAGCTCCCAGAAGAATCCTGACGGGACGGGTAACTTTCGACGGGCCACCGGACGGGCAGTTTTGGTAAGTGGTCGATAGCGACTGGTCGGGAAACCGGATGTAGGAGTGGTACGAGGACGTGGGTGGCCGAGCCAGACGTGTTGATGGGTTAAGTAAACGCGTGAACCTTGTGTGGTCACGGTTCTACGAGATCATCACCGTTGGTAGCGGGAATGTCCCATAGGGTGTGGGATGTGTTTCACCCAGTATCGTAGCCATTACTTCTCATCCCTTACTAGACGCTGCTTGGGTACCATTACCAAACGAGCCGCTACGTGTTCGCCGAGCTTTACTTGTGCCAGACGGATTGGTTGTCGGATCGATGATTCTAAGCCTTAGAATTCGAGGACGAATTCTTTTAAGGGGAGGAGAATGTAATACCCCTCCCCGGGGCCTAAAATTATGCGGATTGGCCGAGGGACGGCTATCGCGTAAGGATCGATCAAGATAAAGGGTAATTAATTTTTGGAGCTGAGCCAAAGTATTTAAGGAAGAATACAAAGCTTTTGGTCGAAGAAAAATTGAAGACGAGCGAAGAAATCGGATTTTGGTACGGGGGTGAAGTTTCTGGCCGATGGCCGGACGCGATACCCAGCGTACCGCACGTCCGCGTCTGTTAGCTACCAGGCAGGCAGCTTTACCAACGTGAATGGATAAGGACGGAAGTGGATAAGGATGGACGAAGAGATCAGCTCGCCCAAGCTTATCCGGTAGGAGGAGATAGGGTTGTGGATAAGCTCAACCAACCCTATCCGCCATGTGTGGCCGTCCGGAGCAGGCTTAGTGTCCGCCCATGTGTCGCGACGCCGTGATCCCTATCCACATCCAGCTGCTTCTACCACCGCCCTAGCTTCCCTATAAATAGAGCCCTTCCTTCATTTGTTCTCCTCAGACCAAAACCGAACAGAAAAGCCTTAGTAGGCGAGAGTGTGAGCGAGAGTCCGAAGGTGTGAGGGAAAGTCCGCGAGGNGCTCGCCCAAGCTTATCCGGTAGGAGGAGATAGGGTTGTGGATAAGCTCAACCAACCCTATCTGCCATGTGTCGCTGTCCGGAGCAGGCTTAGTGTCCGCCCATGTGTCGCGACGCCGTGATCCCTATCCACATCCAGCTGCTTCCACCACCGCCCTAGCTTCCCTATAAATAGAGCCCTTCCTTCATTTGTTCTCCTCAGACCAAAACCGAACAGAAAAGCCTTAGTAGGCGAGAGTGTGAGCGAGAGTCCGAAGGTGTGAGGGAAAGTCCGCGAGGGTTAGTCCGAGGGAGTCTGGTCGAGAGTCTAGGAGTCTTAGTCGCAAGGCTAAGGTAAGTTTCCGAAGCGCGTAGCGTAGTACGCGATAGGTTTTTATTTAAATAGATAGTTAATTATTTAATTAATTAATTAGTTAATTAGTTATTTATTTATTTAGTTATTTATTTTATTAGAGTGAGGTTAGGAGGTTAGACTTAGAATATTAAGGGGGGGGGGTAGTATTATTATTATTCTTTTGTTGCTTTGTTATTTGCTTGCATTGTGTTATTGCCTGCATTGTTATGTTGCTTGTGTGATTGCTTGCATTGTGTGATTGCTTGCATTGTTGTTATGATGTTTGTATGATTGTTTGTTGATATAGTGTCGCGATGGTATAGACGTGATGCTGGACGGTTAGTCGCATTGCCGTTATGCTATCCGATTGTTATATTGTTGTTTGCTGCATGGTAGTTAGTATCATTTAGTTAGTTGCATTAGGCGAATCATGAGGATCCCGTCGTCTCGGAGCGGGTCATTCCCGGCCGGACACTACATGACGATGTAGTATAAAGGAATGTATATCGTTGTAGACTTTGTGTCTAGGGTGGGGGCATTACCTTTGAGGAATGTATATCCTTGTAGACTTTGTGTCTAAGGTGGGGGCATTGCCTCGGGGAGATCATGTATTCGATAGGGGCCCAATTTAGGAGATTAGAATGGCATATTTAATTATATTGTTTGTGTATACTCCNTTGCCTGCATTGTTATGTTGCTTGTGTGATTGCTTGCATTGTTGTTATGCTGTTTGTATGATTGTTTGTTGATATAGCGTCGCGATGGTATAGCCGTGATGCTGGACGGTTAGTCGCATTGCCGTTATGCTGTCCGATTGTTATATTGTTGTTTGCTGCATGGTAGTTAGTATCATTTAGTTAGTTGCATTAGGCGAATCATGAGGATCCCGTCGTCTCGGAGCGGGTCATTCGCGGCCGGACACTACATGACGATGTAGTATAAGGGAATGTATATCGTTGTAGACTTTGTGTCTAGGGTGGGGGCATTACCTTTGAGGAATGTATATCCTTGTAGACTTTGTGTCTAAGGTGGGGGCATTGCCTCGGGGAGATCATGTATTCGATAGGGGCCCAATTTAGGAGATTAGAATGGCATATTTAATTATATTGTTTGTGTATACTCCTTGTAGTATACTTTGCTTGTTGTTTGCATTGTATGCTGCGTGTTGATCGTTATTTTGGGATTTTTGGGGTTGGGTTGGGGAATACTAACATTAGATATCCCGGTCTTACTGAGTAATATTAGATTACTCAGGATTCTACCCACTCTCTTTTGCAGGTAACCTTAGTGGAGAGACCTTAGGGGTTCAAAGGACGTTATGCCAGCCGGTGTAGATTTCCTTGCCTTTGTAAGATGTAGTTTTTGTATATATTATGTATTACTCGATTTAACATTATCAATAAAGCGATGTTTTCTTAAAACCCCGTGTCTCCCAATGATATTTATTAGTCTAGTCCGGACTAATCACAACTCGCGCATCGCGGTACGGGTTGCAAAGCCTTA
>NW_010921704.1:156436-157806 GCF_000633955.1 Camelina sativa | reverse complement strand
TGCTGCATGACGATGTAGCCTGAGTTACCACCACAATATGGAACTCGGAACGAGTGATGTTCTGTACTTGTTTAGCCTGTGTGGCTACTTGTATAGGTGTTCACGAATTATGGGAAGGGAAGGTCAATACGCAGGGCCCTAGGTTGATTGATTGAGTAGATGATTGCATGCATGTTTAATTATATTGTTTGCGTATACTCGTTGTAGTATACTTTGCTTGTTGTTTGCATTGCTTGCTGTGTGTTGATTGTTATTTTGGGTTTTTGGGGATGGGATTGATTTCATGCTTAGGGGAGCCCGAACTCACTGAGTGATTAGCACTCATCCCTCACTCTCTTTTGCAGGTAACCTTAGTGGAGAGACCTTAGGGGTTCGAAGGACGTTAGGCCAGCCGGTGTAGATTTCCTTGCCTTTGTAAGATGTAGTTTTTGTATATATTATGTATTACTCGATTTAACATTATCAATAAAGCGATGTTTTCTTAAAACCCCGTGTCTCCCAATGATATTTATTAGTCTAGTCCGGACTAATCACAACTCGCGCATCGCGGTACGGGTTGCAAAGCCTTAGGCCATGGTACGCGAGGAACGGGCATCTGCGGTTGGACGGCTTGGGCGATCGGATGTGTTCCGGGGACTTCGGTCGGCTGACTGCGGGCGTCCTATACGTGATGCTCTCGGTCTGTTCTTGGCCTAGAACGGGTCGAGGGTGTTACAAGAGTGGTATCAGAGCATGGTTCGTCATGCTTACGGGACGCACAATTTTCAAATGTTTTATCGAGTAAATGAGTCGCAAAGGCAAATTAGGAAACCGGTACGTCCTTTAGTAGTTAGATATATAGGGTAGGATGGGTTAGGTTTTACCCTTGGATGTTGACTGCAGATCAATGAGCAGGACAGCTTTGGAGACCAAGAAGCTGAGGAGTGAAACGGATAATGGTTATGATCCACTAGACGTAACCTATGTGAGTAGGCGCAGTGGAAGCGTAGTGGTTATAACATATCCGAATAAGTAACTTTCAGCGGTCCTTCACTTAGTTTGTCTTGTGATCAAGGAGCCAAGGAAGCGAGAAACTTTAGTAAGTTTGTTAGTATTAGGATTAGGATACCCTAAAACCCTTAGGTTCGGCAAAGGTAAGTATGGGTTCTATCCTTCTCCTTTGTTTTGTTTTGCGTGTTGTTTGTTTGTCTGTTAGTTGTCCAAGTTGGGTGAGAGTTAGGATCATAGTCTTTGTGTAACCCCGAAGCTCTGAATCCTAAGTGAGTCTAGAGGTTAGGTGAACCTTAGTTGTATAGGAAACCACCCTTGGGACGTGTGGAAGTGAGGCGTGTGGAAATGGGTAGGCAGTCATGCGACACACAAGAAAGAAA
>NW_010921704.1:154492-155835 GCF_000633955.1 Camelina sativa | reverse complement strand
TTCTTGAACTCTAAACACAATTATAAAATAAATCAGTTCTCACTGCAAATATTATCTAAGTTTAAAACCAGAAAATCCAAATATCTTTGCAAAATTCAAGTTAAAAACCAGCAAAAAAATCAGGTTTAGATAAGTTCAAAAAATTACTAAATCAAATCTCTTTGCAGAAAGTAATTTTGTGAACTTATCTAAACCTGATTTTATTGCTGGTTTTTAACTTGAATTTTGCAAAGATATTTGGATTTTCTGGTTTTAAACTTAGATAATATTTGCAGTGAGAACTGATTTATTTTATAATTGTGTTTAGAATTCAAGAACGGTGCTTAATTGTTGAATCAATTCTATTCTCATATCAATCAATAATCCTAAGATCTAAATCCAGATGACTAATCAAAGATCTAGCATTAAGAACAACCTATGATGAAGAACAAGAAAGATAATGAATCCTAAATTAACAGATCTAACAATCCATGAAATCCCTAATGAGAAACCCTAAACCTAACTAGCAGATCTACTCAGACATAATCAATGAAACACAAAACATCTTATGAATAAATTGTATTAAGAGATTAAAGGAAGAAATAAAGGAGTTCTGAATCTTCTCTGAAGGAGTCTTGATTCTTCTCTCCAAAAGCTCTCTAAAAATCTCTCAGGGTTTTGCTCTCAAAAGTTGTAGGGAAAATAAAGCTTAGGTCTAAACAATGACCATAAAAATCCTATTTATATTCCTAAACACGGCCAGGGACCAATGATGCAAATATGGAAGACTTTAGGGCAACTTTGTAAATCTTCAAAACTTGTGGGAAAACTTCCAATTTTGTATTTGGCCTAGCATCAATCGATGCTATCAGTGTGTCGATCGATGCACTCTCTAAATTTCGTCTCCCAACTTTGTAACTCAGACTTAATGCTTGATTAAGCTCCAAATCTTCATATTTAGCTCCATTAAGCTCCCATCCATGTTAAATCCTATAAAGACTCAAAAAGACTCTAAAAACACCAAAAAGACTCTATAGATAAGACTTATATCATTGCTAAAACACCTAAAAACCATGATATATCAACTCCCCCAGACTTAGCCTTTGCTTGCCCTCAAGCAAAACATAAACTTAGCCCTGTGAAAGAGGTTTGAAAACGCAGGAACTCATTTTCTTTTTAAAGAATAGCCATGATCATCCAAACCTTATTCCACATGCTTAGCAGATAAATCCAAATCGAACCACCATGTACTTCTCCGTTGACTTTCATAGCATCCCAAATTCAAACCAAATTTCACTACTTCCTCCACAAAGCTTTCATCGTTGAGTCTCATCAATTCGATCAATATCAAGAACCTTCTAGAC
>NW_010921704.1:152605-154066 GCF_000633955.1 Camelina sativa | reverse complement strand
AAGGACGTTAGGCCAGCCGGTGTAGATTTCCTTGCCTTTGTAAGATGTAGTTTTTGTATATATTATGTATTACTCGATTTAACATTATCAATAAAGCGATGTTTTCTAAAACCCCGTGTCTCCCAATGATATTTATTAGTCTAGTCCGGACTAATCACAACTCGCGCATCGTGGTACGGGTTGCAAAGCCTTAGGCCATGGTACGCGAGGAACGGGCATCTGCGGTTGGACGGCTTGGGCGATCGGATGTGTTCCGGGGACCTCGGTCGGCTGACTGCGGGCGTCCTATACGTGATGCTCTCGGTCTGTTCTTGGCCTAGAACGGGTCGGGGGTGTTACAGACACCCTCGCCTAAAACACACAATTTTGTTCGCGGGTGTTACAGTCATGAAGCTATAATAACCGGCGAAATAGATTGTTCTCCGAACTAACTATACAAAATCAGAATGCTAATCATCAAAATTTGAAAATTAAAGCACATATTAGCATATCATCACCTCACAGTGCAAGTTCAAAGTGACAACATCACTTCCATTCAGTTATGAGGCATTCACCACCTTGGCCGGACTGAAAAAAACAAAACGCCACCACCCCTTGCTGCAGGACACCGCCATGGCTGATATGAGAGGTAAGGTTTGAAGAAGAACCTAAACCCCACCACTGAAGCTCGTTGAAGAAAGCTTCAGCCCTCACTTCTCTCCGAAGCCCACAAACCACCGTTCTCGCCACAAACCGCCAGTGAGAAAACCGAAAACGGAGTCGCCACAGATCCACCAGACATGGCCAAGAATCGACGCTGTTCTCCAACGTCTGCATTAGAGCCTTCACCGGCGATCTCCACCCAACGGATCTTCGCTTCACACACCGAGGAATCGCCGGATCCCCCACCTTCGAGATGTACCCAACCGACGGCGACAACAGAGCAAGAGGCGGGAGACTGAAAAGGAACTACAAAGAAGAAGAAAACTACTTGGGATGGAGCCCTCTCCGGTGCCGGAAGGGCAACCGGAGAGGCGGATCAAAGTTGACGGCGGCTCTCTGTCTCTCGCGGTGATTTTAGGGTTTTCGCTCTCTCTCTCTCTCTCTCTTTTTTTTACAAGCAATAGTTGTTAAGTCTTTATCTTCTTTTTTTGAGATCACTGAAGTACTTAGGGGTCAAATTCTACAAGAATTCTACTGTACAATAGATTTAATAGTCTTTTAATTATGCTAAACAGAAATATTGTAATTAAATTGCAAGGTGAAAGAAAAAATAAAAGAGTTGTAACTTCAGATGGATGACACGTTAGGTCTAGAGAAATTTTTAGAAAATCAAGAAAAATCAGATCAATCAGTTAATCAAGCAGGATTCAACAATTAAGCACTGTTCTTGAACTCTAAACACAATTGTAAAATAAATCAGTTCTCAATGCAAATATTATCCAAGTTTAAAAACCAGAAATCAAAATCTCTTTGCAAATC
>NW_010921704.1:148952-150352 GCF_000633955.1 Camelina sativa | reverse complement strand
AACAAGGAAAAAGAAAAACCTACCAGTGGGTTGCCTCCCACTAAGCGCTTGTTTTCAGTCATTAGCTTGACTGTGTTGGATCTCAGGCATCCGGTGGATTGGAACATGGCAGTGAATGCTTCCGAGAGAATGTCCTCTTCATCCAAGGTGGTGTATAAGCTGTAACTACATGAGGTTTGCCAAGGATGTGAGGAACAGGACCAGGGCAGGACTGAGGTATGGGTGGCTTTCTTTTATGTCCTGCAAAATCATCAACAGAAGAAACAAGCGCTCTACGATAATCTCGCGGCTTGGTTAACTGCACAACAGTTTTTATACCTTTGAAATTCTTATTGATGGTAGGAGAAGGTTTGGGAGAAGGAGATGCATACCTTGGCCTTACATGTGGGTTCTTGGCTGTGGAATGATGAGATTTCAGATTTACAACTGGTCTAGGACTTGCAGCTAAGGATCCAACTCGAGAATCTTCAGTTTTGGACAAGTCCGAGCCGATTCTGGAAGGTGTGTCGATCGATGCAACAGCTGCATTGATCGATGCTATGTCTGCAACTCGTGTTTCTTCAACGATTCTGCAACTTTCCTCAGCAATCCGTGTTTCGATTACAAAAACATCATCTACCAGCGTCTTGTCATGGATCAGAACCTCATCATGGTCTCTAGTACTGATTAGATGATCTCCACTCCAATCTTCAAGATTGNACTCTAAACACAATTGTAAAATAAATCAGTTCTCAATGCAAATATTATCCAAGTTTAAAAACCAGAAATCAAAATCTCTTTGCAAATCCTAATAATTAAACCAACAATTAAATCTGATATGCTACCATTTAACCCTGAGCTACTCTCTCAAATTAAGAGATCAATTGTAGTACTTAGGGATCGAATCCACAAGAACTCTAGATTCACACAATAGATTTAATAATCTTTTAATTATGTTAAACAGAAATTGTAATTTAAATAGCAATGCAAAACAGAAAATAAAAGAGTTGTAAAATTCAGAAGGAATAAACGCTAGGCCTAGGAAAATTCTCAGGAAATCATGGAAAATCAGATCAATTAGTTAAACTAGCAGGATTCAACAATTAAGCACCATTCTTGAACTCTAAACACAATTATAAAATAAATCAGTTCTCACTGCAAATATTATCTAAGTTTAAAACCAGAAAATCCAAATATCTTTGCAAAATTCAAGTTAAAAACCAGCAAAAAAATCAGGTTTAGATAAGTTCAAAAAATTACTAAATCAAATCTCTTTGCAGAAAGTAATTTTGTGAACTTATCTAAACCTGATTTTATTGCTGGTTTTTAACTTGAATTTTGCAAAGAGATTTGGATTTTCTGGTTTTAAACTTAGATAATATTTGCAGTGAGAACTGATTTATTTTATAATTGTGTTTAGA
>NW_010921704.1:146325-147614 GCF_000633955.1 Camelina sativa | reverse complement strand
AACAAGGAAAAAGAAAAACCTACCAGTGGGTTGCCTCCCACTAAGCGCTTGTTTTCAGTCATTAGCTTGACTGTGTTGGATCTCAGGCATCCGGTGGATTGGAACATGGCAGTGAATGCTTCCGAGAGAATGTCCTCTTCATCCAAGGTGGTGTATAAGCTGTAACTACATGAGGTTTGCCAAGGATGTGAGGAACAGGACCAGGGCAGGACTGAGGTATGGGTGGCTTTCTTTTATGTCCTGCAAAATCATCAACAGAAGAAACAAGCGCTCTACGATAATCTCGCGGCTTGGTTAACTGCACAACAGTTTTTATACCTTTGAAATTCTTATTGATGGTAGGAGAAGGTTTGGGAGAAGGAGATGCATACCTTGGCCTTACATGTGGGTTCTTGGCTGTGGAATGATGAGATTTCAGATTTACAACTGGTCTAGGACTTGCAGCTAAGGATCCAACTCGAGAATCTTCAGTTTTGGACAAGTCCGAGCCGATTCTGGAAGGTGTGTCGATCGATGCAACAGCTGCATTGATCGATGCTATGTCTGCAACTCGTGTTTCTTCAACGATTCTGCAACTTTCCTCAGCAATCCGTGTTTCGATTACAAAAACATCATCTACCAGCGTCTTGTCATGGATCAGAACCTCATCATGGTCTCTAGTACTGATTAGATGATCTCCACTCCAATCTTCAAGATTGTCACTTCCTCTACAGGCTCCAACTCTTTGACATACCCAGCAGTAATGTCTTCTTGAAGCTCTATGATCAGATTGTCATCAGAAACAACCTCCACAGAAAATGTCTGGCCATCAATAGTGGGAGCTCTTCTCAGCTTGTCCATCTCAAAGTTCATGACCAAATCATCCACATTCAAGGCTATGTGTCTGTTCTTCACATCAATGATAGCACCAGCTGTAGCCAAGAAATAGCGTCTTAAGATGAGAGGATCATTAGGCTCTTGGTCATATTTCAGCACCACAAAGTCAGTGGGAATCATGCAATCTCCAATCCTGATTGGAATATCCTCTAAGACACCTTCAGGAATCCTTCTGGATCGATCAGCTAAGATAAGAGAGATCTTAGTTGGCTTGAAATCTATCATCCCAAGTCTCACAGTAACAGAATGTGGCATCAAGTTGATACTAGAGCCAAGATCACATAGAGAGTGAGGAAACCTTCCTGTGGAGATAGAGCAATCTAACACAATACTTCCAGGATCTGGTAACTTCTCTGCAATCCTACTCTGAATCACTGCACTTACTTCCTTAGAGACAACCACCTCCTGCTTCT
>NW_010921704.1:142444-145069 GCF_000633955.1 Camelina sativa | reverse complement strand
AATGATGCAAATATGGAAGACTTTGGGGCAACTTTGTAAATCTTCAAAACTTGTGGGAAAACTTCCAATTTCGTATTTGGCCTAGCATCGATCGATGCTATCAGTGTGTCGATCGATGCACTCTCTAAATTTCGTCTCCCAACTTTGTAACTCAGCCTCAATGCTTGATTAAGCTCCAAATCTTCATATTTAGCTCCATTAAGCTCCCATCCATGTTAAATCCTATAAAGACTCAAAAAGACTCTAAAAACACCAAAAAGACTCTATAGATAAGACTTATATCATGGCTAAAACACCTAAAAACCATGATATATCAACTCCCCCAGACTTAGCCTTTGCTTGCCCTCAAGCAAAACATAAACTTAGCCCTGTGAAAGAGGTTTGAAAACGCAGGAACTCATTTTCTTTTTAAAGAATAGCCATGATCATCCAAACCTTATTCCACATGCTTAGCAGATAAATCCAAATCGAACCACCATGTACTTCTCCGTTGACTTTCATAGCATCCCAAATTCAAACCAAATTTCACTACTTCCTCCACAAAGCTTTCATCGTTGAGTCTCATCAATTCGATCAATATCAAGAACCTTCTAGACTCATTCCCGTACAATACCATAACAAGCAAGACATATCTTTTACCACATGTGATACTCTTTCTCTCCCCCAAACTTATTCTATTTATTCTTCCTTAGAGCTTTTCTTTGTTTTTTTTTCTTCTCAAAGTTGTAGGCGAATAATGGGGTCATCGGTAATTTACCTACCCCTCGCTTCCAAGCTTTGTATGATCATTTGACTCAAGAGTAGAATAATGAGGTCACAGGTAATTTACCTACCTCTCTAAACTGATCAAAATCATCTCATCTTTTATTCTCTCTTTTTTTTTAACAAAGCTCTCAGGATTTTTCTTAACATGAATAAGGGAGAGGAGTACCATTTTCTTTCTGAAGTCTTACTTGTCAGGTATGAACAAGGAGTCAAGCTCTATGAACATCAATCTCCTTGATGAGGTAAAAAGATAAGTACAGAAATTATCTCAAACTTTTATGGTTTCTGTTGGAAATTTGGATGTCTCTGGTTCACTGATCAGCCATTGGATTTTTCATTAGTCGGATTTGTGGATTCAATCTGCAGCATTAATCAACTAAGGCAGTACACTAAAAAGAAAAATCATAATTCCCAACAAAATTTTGACTCAATAAAACCATTTTTTTTTCTGACTCTCAAAAACAAAAACGTAGTTAGTAACTACCTCCCCCAGACTTAAACAACACTGTCCCAGTGTTATCAAGTAAGAGATTGGCGAATAAAATAAAAGAAAATAAAAATAATTCAAAAAAACAAGGAAAAAGAAAAACCTACCAGTGGGTTGCCTCCCACTAAGCGCTTGTTTTCAGTCATTAGCTTGACTGTGTTGGATCTCAGGCATCCGGTGGATTGGAACATGGCAGTGAATGCTTCCGAGAGAATGTCCTCTTCATCCAAGGTGGTGTATAAGCTGTAACTACATGAGGTTTGCCAAGGATGTGAGGAACAGGACCAGGGCAGGACTGAGGTATGGGTGGCTTTCTTTTATGTCCTGCAAAATCATCAACAGAAGAAACAAGCGCTCTACGATAATCTCGCGGCTTGGTTAACTGCACAACAGTTTTTATACCTTTGAAATTCTTATTGATGGTAGGAGAAGGTTTGGGAGAAGGAGATGCATACCTTGGCCTTACATGTGGGTTCTTGGCTGTGGAATGATGAGATTTCAGATTTACAACTGGTCTAGGACTTGCAGCTAAGGATCCAACTCGAGAATCTTCAGTTTTGGACAAGTCCGAGCCGATTCTGGAAGGTGTGTCGATCGATGCAACAGCTGCATTGATCGATGCTATGTCTGCAACTCGTGTTTCTTCAACGATTCTGCAACTTTCCTCAGCAATCCGTGTTTCGATTACAAAAACATCATCTACCAGCGTCTTGTCATGGATCAGAACCTCATCATGGTCTCTAGTACTGATTAGATGATCTCCACTCCAATCTTCAAGATTGTCACTTCCTCTACAGGCTCCAACTCTTTGACATACCCAGCAGTAATGTCTTCTTGAAGCTCTATGATCAGATTGTCATCAGAAACAACCTCCACAGAAAATGTCTGGCCATCAATAGTGGGAGCTCTTCTCAGCTTGTCCATCTCAAAGTTCATGACCAAATCATCCACATTCAAGGCTATGTGTCTGTTCTTCACATCAATGATAGCACCAGCTGTAGCCAAGAAATAGCGTCTTAAGATGAGAGGATCATTAGGCTCTTGGTCATATTTCAGCACCACAAAGTCAGTGGGAATCATGCAATCTCCAATCCTGATTGGAATATCCTCTAAGACACCTTCAGGAATCCTTCTGGATCGATCAGCTAAGATAAGAGAGATCTTAGTTGGCTTGAAATCTATCATCCCAAGTCTCACAGTAACAGAATGTGGCATCAAGTTGATACTAGAGCCAAGATCACATAGAGAGTGAGGAAACCTTCCTGTGGAGATAGAGCAATCTAACACAATACTTCCAGGATCTGGTAACTTCTCTGCAATCCTACTCTGAATCACTGCACTTACTTCCTTAGAGACAACCACCTCCTGCTTCT
>NW_010921704.1:139686-140186 GCF_000633955.1 Camelina sativa | reverse complement strand
TTAGCTCTTGTAGTTTATTTTCTGCATTTTATCATTATCATCATAGGATTGTTAGTGACAAACATCCTTTCATATTTGTCTTAACTTAGATTCATATGCATATCTTGATTGTTCACAAGCACTCAGACTGGATTGACACCTCTTATACTGCAACTGCATAAGGGGAATTGAAACACCCATCATTCCATTCATATATCATCATTGCATACATCCACCATCATTCACCACTCCCAATAAATAACATGTTTCAATTTGGCCCCGTTGCCGGTTTGAGTTAGCTTTTGTGACATTTAGGATCCATATTAGTCTAAGATTAAGTTCTTTTATACATTTGTGAAGTTTCTGCACTTGAATCTTGTGTTTGGGGTTGAAGTTCCATTTCAGGTACCACTCGACCAGTCACTCGACCACCAATCGAACGAGTAGTGTCGAGCACTTGATCGAGCCAGACCTCGGATCTCTGAAAGCCTCTTTTTCCAGTCGCCCTACCTTCCTACTTG
>NW_010921704.1:139137-139626 GCF_000633955.1 Camelina sativa | reverse complement strand
CCATCACTAGCAGCATCCAAAGCCATCTGATACCTCCAATCAATCCCTCTGAAGAAGATACCAATCAATTGCACTTCTGAGAACCCATGATGCGGACAATCTCTCTGGTATGCCTTGAACCTCACCCAAGCAGCTTTGTAAGATTCAGCAAGTCCTTGTCTAAAGGTAGAGAGTTTGATCCTCAGCTCATCAGACATCACATCATCATAGAAATAGTTCAAGAACGCCACCTTGATGTCATGCCAGGTTTTCAGAGATCCTGGTTTGAGCTGCCTTAGCCAATGAGAAGCTTCCCCAGCAAGAGAGTAGGGGAAAAGCTTGCAGTAGAGATAGTCCTCAGTGACTCCATTAGCCTTGATGCTTGTGACTTATCCTCAAAGTGCTCTATGTGGTCTAGAGGCTTCTCATGTGGCAAGTTCTGGAATGGTCTTTGTCCAACAAGAGCAAAGTAGGCAGGCTTTAGCTCAAAATCATTCCTTGGGAATGGAG
>NW_010921704.1:134782-136800 GCF_000633955.1 Camelina sativa | reverse complement strand
GAAAAAGAAAAACCTACCAGTGGGTTGCCTCCCACTAAGCGCTTGTTTTCAGTCATTAGCTTGACTGTGTTGGATCTCAGGCATCCGGTGGATCGGAACATGGCATTGAATGCTTCCGAGAGAATGTCCTCTTCATCCAAGGTGGTGTATAAGCTGTAACTACATGAGGTTTGCCAAGGATGTGAGGAACAGGACCAGGGCGGGACTGAGGTATGGGTGGCTTTCTTTTATGTCCTGCAAAATCATCAACAGAAGAAACAAGCGCTCTACGATAATCTCGCGGCATGGTTAACTGCACAACAGTTTTTATACCTTTCAAATTCTTATTGATGGTAGGAGAAGGTTTGGGAAAAGGAGATGCATACCTTGGTCTTACCTGTGGGTTCTTGGCTGTGGAATGATGACATTTCAGCTTTACAACTGGTCTAGGACTTGCAGCTAAGGATCCAACTCGAGAATCTTCGGTTTTGGACAAGTCCGAGCCGATTCTGGAAGGTGTGTCGATCGATGCAACAGCTGCATCGATCGATGCTATGTCTGCAACTCGTGTTTCCTTAACGATTCTGCAACTTTCCTCAGCAATCCGTGTTTCCATTACAAAAACATCATCTACCAGCGACTTGTCATGGATCAGAACCTCATCATGGTCTCTAGTACTGATTAGATGATCTCCACTCCAATCTTCAAGCTTAGCAGCTTGTTTACTCACTTCCTCTACAGGCTCCAACTCTTTGACATACCCAGCAGTAATGTCTTCTTGAAGCTCTATGATCAGATTGTCATCAGAAACAACCTCCACAGAAAATGTCTGACCATCAATAGTGGGAGCTCTTTTCAGCTTGTCCATCTCAAAGTTCATAACCAAATCATCCACATTCATGGCTATGTGTCCCTTCTTCACATCAATGATAGCACCAGCTGTAGCCAAGAAAGAGCGTCCTAAGATGAGAGGATCATTAGGCTCTTGGTCATATTTCAGCACCACAAAGTCAGTGGGAATCATGCAATCTCCAATCCTGATTGGAATATCCTCTAAGACACCTTCAGGAATCCTTCTGGATCGATCAGCTAAGATAAGAGAGATCTTAGTTGGCTTGAAATCTATCATCCCAAGTCTCACAGCAACAGAATGTGGCATCAAATTGATACTAGAGCCAAGATCACATAGAGAGTGAGGAAACCTTCCTGTGGAGATAGAGCAATCTAACACAAAACTTCCAGGATCTGGTAACTTCTCTGCAATCCTACTCTGAATCACTGCACTTACTTCCTTAGAGACAACCACCTTCTGCTTCTTATCCTTCTTGCTCTGTGGAGGCTGCTTCAACAGAATTGAGCTGACATCCTTTGTAAGCAGTGCTCCTTCCTCAGGACTCAAACCATTAGTGACCATCCTCTTCACATATCTCTTAATACCAGGAGAAAACTTGACAGCATCAATCAAAGGCATCTCAATCATTACCTTGTCCATCATAGCTTTGCATCTAGCTTCTTCAATCTCCTGTTTGGATCTCCTAGGCTTGGGAAAAGGAACTTTAGGCTTGTACACTCTCTCAGCAACTGGAATTGGAGCTTTCGTAACTTCCTTCACGGCCTGGACATTGCATCGGTCGATACTTGAATTGCATCGTTCGATACTATCTCGCAAAGTCAACTCTTCTACGACCACTGAGGGTTGCGTTGATCGATGCTTTGCAGCTGCATCGGTCGATGCAACATCCACTACCGTATCATCGTCTACTTCCTTCACCAAAATCGCATTACAAGCATGGTTGGGGTGCTCAGTTCTTCTAGAAAGAAGTTCCTCTTGTCTTTTAACAGACCCAGCAGTCTGAATTACTTAATTCTCTAGCTTCTTGACATGAGTGTTTAGAGCTTCAAATTTCCCAGTCAGCTCAGTGTAAACAGAATCAATCTTTCCATTGAAGTCTACTGTTAACTTCTGTTGACCTTGAAGAATCTGTTCAACCATTGATTCCATCTTGCTCTCTGAATTGGGTGGAGGGAGGGGTTGGTAA
>NW_010921704.1:126317-131133 GCF_000633955.1 Camelina sativa | reverse complement strand
TGTTGTGAAACACTTAGTGGACTCACTAGACCGGCCCATGTACTAAGCTATGGAGTCTCGGTCCATAGGCTTTACTCAGTCCATATAGCTTCGGCCCACGGGCCGAAGCCTTACTCGGCCATTAACTCTTTAGTCGGTCTAACCCTAAGCTTTGTACTCTACTATATATATGCATGTAATCCTTGGGAATTATCAATAAGAAACACAAGAGCTTTATCCCTAAACTCTACTTTCATAACACGTTATCAGCACGAGTCTCTAACCCTAAAACCCTAATAGGCAGCCGCCGATCCTTCTTCCCTAAACACCCTAAAACCGCCTCTTGTTTTTTCTCCTTCTTCGAGAATCTCTTGATCTCGAAGTTCTGTCCGATACACAAGCATCCTTAGCTTGTAATCGAGTTTCTATTAAAACCCTATCGAGGTTTATAGTTACTAGGCTCGGGGGTGAGTTCACGCGCAAGGAGTTGCTCGCGTGGAAGCTGTTCGCGGTTCGTGGTTCGTGGGAAGCAAGTTCGTGGTTCGTGGGAAGCAGTTCGAGGTTCGTGAGATATCTGAGGTCTTTAGCTCCCAGATCATATCCGGTCAGAATCCTAAGGTGTTAAGGTAAACAATATCGAACTCTCTCAAAACCTTATGACCGAATTTGAACCTAAAACTATCGGACCATTAAAACATCCAAGTATACAATCTAACAAACTTTAAATTTCCCTAAATCTTAAAACTTAAAATCAGATTGTTAGGGTTGTTAGATTGATTGAGAATTGCACCATATACATCAAGCTTTAAAATCCGAATTTGGTTGATTTAAATTGTTTAAAGTTGCTTGATTGTTTTGTGTTGCATAAGAACCTAGAATTAAAATTGTTAGAAGCATAGAGAGATTAATCTAACTGTTCTAGGAGATTTAAAATTGGATTGTTTCATGCATCATAAATTGAAATCGGATCATGATAGGTTTCTAGAGAATTAATCGCATGAACTAGTATTGTGTTCTAGGATTGAATCCGATAGAATTGTTAAATTTCCATAAGCATGAAATCAAATATTTCGGAATTAAAAGATTTAGGATAAGTTCCTAAATTATTTAGTAATTATCCAAAGTTGTTAAAATATTAAATCCTAGAGTAAAAAGGAAACTTAAGAAAAAGGAAATCCTATTTAAAATTGTTGCATGCATTAGCTTATTTGCTTTTGTTGTCTTGCATGCATGAATTTAAACCTAAAACCAAATATGGAAAGGCATGGTTCGATCTAAAATATCGGATGACCTAAGGCATGGTTCAATCTCAAATATCGCATGTCCTATTGATTGAGTGCATGGTTCGATCTCAAATATTGCATGCTAATATTTGGATGTCTGTTTCTGTTATATGCAGATGGCAAGGCTTAAGAGCTTAGAGTATGCTAGCCTGAAAAACTCCGGTGATAACTACTTGCAATGGGCATTAGACACCGAGATTAACCTGAAAGCAAGAGACCTTTTCAGATGCATTGAGAGTGAGAATGAGTGTTCCGAAAGGAGCAAGGCTACGGCGCACTTTTACATGCGCCGCCATATGGATGAAAACCTCAAGCTGCAGTACCTCCATGTTGATGATCCTCTTGAACTTTGGACAGCGTTGAAAAACAGATTTGGGTACAAAGAGATTGTACTACCAAAGGCTCAAGAGGATTGGGAAACAATAAGGATCGATGATTTTGACTCCTTGTATGAATACCACTTAGAGCTATTTAAGATAGCAACAAATTTAAAGATATGTGGTATTGAGGTTACTGAAGAGGACTTGATAGAGAAGACACTCTCAACCTTTCACACTGATGATGAACTGCAGCAGCAGCAAATTCGTGAAAGGAGCTTCAAAACATATGTGGGTATGTTTGAATGGCTTTCAGAGATCCTGAAGAAAAACGCAGAAACAAACATGGTGCATCTCGATGATGAAGGTCATGAGAATGATGACTCCTTAGAGACTTCCGACCTCCTTAAAAAGGATGAATGAATTTTTCGGTTTTATTTGGTTTAAATTTATGCTTTGATTGATTTCTATTTATTGGATAATTTATTTGGTTTAAATTCAAGGATTTATTTTATAAATTATTTGCCTTATTAAGTTAAAACACAAATGTTGTTTTATAGAAATGGCTGAGGATATGAGTGAACTAGTGGTGGATAGTGGATCCAGCCACACTATTTTAAGAGATAAAAGATATTTTATAAACCTCACCATGAAAAGTGCCAATGTTAGTACAATTGCGGGTATAGCAAACCTTATAGAGGGCTACGGCCAGGCTCACGTGTTGTTGCCTAAGGGAACACACATTGAATTAAGTGATGCCATATATTCACCCAGCTCCAAGAGAAATTTGTTGAGCTTTAAAGATATAAGATTAAATGGTTATCATGTGGAAACCAAGGGTGAAGGAACTAGAGAGTTCCTATACATTACAGAAAATGTGAATGGACAAAAGAAAGTCCTAGAGACTATACCTGCTCTAGCCTCTGGTTTATACCATGCTAAGATAAATATGATAGAGGCTAACTTGGCAAAGCATAGAATGTTTAATGAAGAGTTCACTCTATGGCATGACCGGCTAGGCCATCCGGGTTCGAACATGATGCGTAAACTAATTAAGAGTTCGAATGGGCACAACCTAAGTGAAAGGAAAGTTATCCCTAAACATCTCACGTGTGTAGCATGCGCACAAGGGAAACTTATTATAAGGCCTTCACCAGTAAAAGTCACAAGAGAGACTTTAAACTTTCTGGAAAGAATTCAGGGAGATATATGCGGACCAATACACCCATCTAGTGGGTCGTTTAGATATTTTATGGTGATGATAGATGCATCAACCAGATGGTCGCATGTTTGCTTGTTATCCACAAGAAATCTCGCCTTTGCAAAGATGTTGGCTCAGATTATAAGGCTAAGAGCACACTTTCCAGACTTTCCACTTAAGACTATACGTCTAGATAATGCTGGTGAATTCACATCCCAAGCGTTTAATGATTATTGTATGTCCATGGGGGTGAGTGTGGAACATCCTGTGGCACATGTCCATACACAAAACGGACTGGCTGAGTCCTTCATTAAACGAATACAAATAATAGCTCGCCCATTGTTAATGAGGTCGAAGCTCCCTGTGTCGGCTTGGGGACACGCAGTATTGCATGCAGCAGAGCTCATACGCATCAGGCCATCTAGTGAACATAAGTATTCACCATCCCAACTATTAACGGGTCATGAGCCAGACATATCCCATCTCAAGACATTCGGTTGTGCCGTTTATGTACCGATTGCTCCACCACAGAGAACTAAGATGGGACCTCAGAGGAGGATGGGAATATATGTTGGATATGAGTCTCCCACCATCATAAAGTATCTCGAGCCACTGACAGGAGACCTGTTCAAGGCCAGATACGCGGATTGTCAATTTATTGAGTCCGAATTCCCTGTAGTGGGTGGTGAGACCAACAAGCTGGTAAAGGAATTGACATGGAATCAAACATCCTTAAATTGGCAAGATCCTCGAACTCTAGCATGTGATGCAGAGGTTCAGAAGATTATACATCTTCAGCAGCTAGCTAATCAATTGCCAGATTCCTTTGCTGACCCAAAGAGAGTGACAAAATCGTACATACCAGCTTGTAATGCACCAGTACGTATTGATGTTCAGAGGGAACACAATAATCAAGTTGCTACAGAGTCTACGCCACGTTTGAAACGGGGTAGACCATTAGGTTCCAAAGATAAGAATCCTCGGAAGAGTAAAAGAGGTGCATGTCAGACCGAGGCTAAGGGAATTACCGAGAGTACAGACATGGCCGCGGCAAATGATAAGGTATTGGATGGGGTTCAGGACGCTGAACCTCTAGGTCCTGAGAATATTGATAACGATGAGATATCGATCAATTATATCATGTCTGGGATTACTTGGAACCGTAAGGATATCGACGTCGATGATATTTTCGCATACAAGGTAGCACTTGAACTAAATGAGGATCTAGAGCCCACATCTATATTAGAGTGCACTCAAAGCAAAGATTGGCTTAAATGGAAAGAAGCTATTGATGTGGAGCTAAACTCTTTGAAGAAGAGAAAGGTGTTTGGTCCGATCACACGGATAACACATGAAATTAAACCAGTTGGACATAAGTGGGTCTTTGTAAGAAAGAGAAATGAGAAGAATGAAATCGTGAGATACAAAGCACGGCTTGTAGCACAAGGATTCTCTCAAAGACCAGGAATAGATTATGAGGAGACATACTCCCCTGTGATGGATGCAACGACTTTTAGATATCTAATAAGTCTGGCTGTAAGAGAAAAACTGGATTTGCGGTTAATGGATGTTGTAACTGCATACTTATATGGTCCACTGGATAATGAAATCTATATGAGATTACCAGAGGGAATAGAACTCAAAGATAAGAGTGGTTCTCGAGAACAGTACTGCATAAGGCTAGACAAATCGCTTTATGGACTGAAACAGAGTGGTCGAATGTGGTATAACCGATTAAGCAAGTTTTTGGCAAAGAGAGGCTATCGGAATGACTCCATCAGTCCATGTATATTTATTAAGAAGTTTGCAAACAAAGGATTTGTGATAATAGCAGTCTATGTGGATGATTTAAACATCCTTGGAACCTCTGGGGAAATCGCCCAAACTGTAGAATATCTCAAGAAGGAATTTGAGATGAAAGACCTAGGTAAGACAAGATTTTGTTTGGGATTGCAGCTTGAGTACAGAAACAATGGTATCCTTGTGCATCAAAAGGCATATACAGAAAAGGTACTCAAGAGGTTTAATATGGAGCA
>NW_010921704.1:118199-124899 GCF_000633955.1 Camelina sativa | reverse complement strand
TTTTTTTTTAACAAAGCTCTCAGGATTTTTCTTAACATGAATAAGGGAGAGGAGTACCATTTTCTTTCTGAAGTCTTACTTGTCAGGTATGAACAATGAGTCAAGCTCTATGAACATCAATCTCCTTGATGAGGTAAAAAGAAAAGTACAGAAATTACCTCAAGCTTTTATGGTTTCTGTTGGAAATTTGGATGTCTCTGGTTCACTGATCAGCCATTGGATTTTTCATTAGTCGGATTTGTAGATTCAATCTGCAGCATTAATCAACTAAGGCAGTACACTAAAAAGAAAAATCATAGTTCCCAACAAAATTTTGACTCAATAAAACCATTTTTTTTTTGACTCTCAAAAACAAAAACGTAGTTAGTAACTGCCTCCCCCAGACTTAAACAACAATGTCCCCAGTGTTATCAAGTAAGAGCTTGGCGAATAAAATAAAAGAAAATAAAAATAATTCAAAAGAACAAGGTAAAAGAAAAACCTACCAGTGGGTTGCCTCCCACTAAGCGCTTGTTTTCAGTCATTAGCTTGACTGTGTTGGATCTCAGGCATCCGGTGGATCAGAACATGGCAGTGAATGCTTCAAAGAGAATGTCCTCTTCATCCAAGGTGGTGTATAAGCTGTAACTACATGAGGTTTTTCAAGGATGTGAGGAACAGGACCAGGGCGGGACTGAGGTATGGGTGGCTTTCTTTTAAGTCCTGCAAAATCATCAACAGAAGAAACAAGCGCTCTACGATAATCTCGCGGCATGGTTAACTGCACAACAGTTTTTATACCTTTCAAATTCTTATTGATGGTAGGAGAAGGTTTGGGAAAAGGAGATGCATACCTTGGTCTTACCTGTGGGTTCTTGGCTGTGGAATGATGACATTTCAGCTTTACAACTGGTCTAGGACTTGCAGCTAAGGATCCAACTCGAGAATCTTCGGTTTTGGACAAGTCCGAGCCGATTCTGGAAGGTGTGTCGATAGATGCAACAGCTGCATCGATCGATGCTATGTCTGCAACTCGTGTTTCTTCAACGATTCTGCAACTTTCCTCAGCAATCCGTGTTTCCATTACAAAAACATCATCTACCAGCGACTTGTCATGGATCAGAACCTCATCATGGTCTCTAGTACTGATTAGATGATCTCCACTCCAATCTTCAAGCTTAGCAGCTTGCTTACTCACTTCCTCTACAGGCTCCAACTCTTTGACATACCCAGCAGTAATGTCTTCTTGAAGCTCTATGATCAGATTGTCATCAGAAACAACCTCCACAGAAAATGTCTGACCATCAATAGTGGGAGCTCTTCTCAGCTTGTCCATCTCAAAGTTCATAACCAAATCATCCACATTCAAGGCTATGTGTCCCTTCTTCACATCAATGATAGTACCAGCTGTAGCCAAGAAAGAGCGTCCTAAGATGAGAGGATCATTAGGCTCTTGGTCATATTTCAGCACCACAAAGTCAGTGGGAATCATGCAATCTCCAATCTTGATTGGAATATCCTCTAAGACACCTTCAGGAATCCTTCTGGATCGATCAGCTAAGATAAGAGAGATCTTAGTTGGCTTGAAATCTATCATCCCAAGTCTCACAGCAACAGAATGTGGCATCAAGTTGATACTAGAGCCAAGATCACATAGAGAGTGAGGAAACCTTCCTGTGGAGATAGAGCAATCTAACACAAAACTTCCAGGATCTGGTAACTTCTCTGCAATCCTACTCTGAATCACTGCACTTACTTCCTTAGAGACAACCACCTCCTGCTTCTTATCCTTCTTGCTCTGTGGAGGCTGCTTCAACAGAATTGAGCTGACATCCTTTGTAAGCAGTGCTCCTTCCTCAGGACTCAAACCATTGGTGACCATCCTCTTCACATATCTCTTAATACCAGGAGAAAACTTGACAGCATCAATCAAAGGCATCTCAATCATTACCTTGTCCATCATAGCTTTGCATCTAGCTTCTTCAATCTCCTGTTTGGATCTCCTAGGCTTGGGAAAAGGAACTTTAGGCTTGTACACTCTCTCAGCAACTGGAATTGGAGCTTTCGTAACTTCCTTCTCGGCCTGGACATTGCATCGGTCGATACTTGAATTGCATCGGTCGATACTATCTCGCAAAGTCAACTCTTCTACGACCACTGAGGGTTGCGTTGATCGATGCTTTGCAGCTGCATCGGTCGATGCAACATCCACTACCGTATCATCGTCTACTTCCTTCACCAAAATCGCATTACAAGCATGGTTGGGGTGCTCAGTTCTTCTAGAAAGAAGTTCCTCTTGTCTTTTAACAGACCCAGCAGTCTGAATTACTTGATTCTCTAGCTTCTTGACATGAGTGTTTAGAGCTTCAAATTTCCCAGTCAGCTCAGTGTAAACAGAATCAATCTTTCCATTGAAGTCTACTGTTAACTTCTGTTGACCTTGAAGAATCTGTTCAACCATTGATTCCATCTTGCTCTCTGAATTGGGTGGAGGGAGGGGTTGGTAAGAAGAAGATCCATAGTTCCTTGTGAAGTTGTTGCTTGGATTTCCTGAGAATGAATTCTTCTGACCAAATCTCTGATTTTGATACCCAGCTCCATACACATAGTTGACATCTTCTGTAATCTCTGGCTTTGGCTCAAAAGTCTCAACATCTTCAGCAAAATGGACAGACTTCTTTCCCACAAGAAGATTATGCACTGTATCCAACTTAGCATTCACTGCAGCAAACTGATTTGAACCATGGCCTTCATGTGCTCTTTTCCGCTCTAGGTATGCATTCTTAGTACTGTTGCTGGATGCTAGCCTTTCTATCAACTTCTTAGCATCATCTGGGTACCTTGTCTTGAAGTTCCCATCACTAGCAGCATCCAAAGCCATCTGATACCTCCAATCAATCCCGCTGAAGAAGATACTAATCAATTGCACTTCTGAGAACCCATGATGCGGACAATCTCTCTGGTATGCCTTGAACCTCACCCAAGCAGCTTTGTAAGATTCAGCAGGTCCTTGTCTAAAGGTAGAGAGCTTGATCCTCAGCTCATCAGACATCGCATCATCATAGGAATAGTTCAAGAACGCCACCTTGATGTCATGCCAGGTTTTCAGAGATCCTGGTTTGAGCTGCCTTAGCCAATGAGAAGCTTCCCCAGCAAGAGAGTAGGGGAAAAGCTTGCAGTAGAGATAGTCCTCAGTGACTCCATTAGCCTTGATGCTTGTGACTATGTCCTCAAAGTGCTCTATGTGGTCTAGAGGCTTCTCATGTGGCAAGTTCTGGAATGGTCTTTGTCCAACAAGAGCAAAGTAGGCAGGCTTTAGCTCAAAATCATTCCTTGGGAATGGAGGAGGGACAATTGCGGAACGGTTCTCATAGAACAAGTCTGGTCTGTTGAAGTCCGCAAGAGTCTTGACAAGCTCTCCATTGTTGTCCCGTCTAGGCTGAAGGTTCTGCTGGTTGTTACCATCCAAGTTGGCTCCGTTCGCACCAGCCCCGACATTGCATCGACCGATGCCAACTATGCGTCGATCGATGCCTTCTTCATTGCGTCGACCGATGCCGACGTTGCGTCGATCGATGCCATCTGCATTCTCATCAACGACGACAGGTTCTTCCTGAATAACTTGTCCTTCAGCATCAAGTTTCTGGCCTTGCTCGTTGCGCACATGACCCTCTTGATCTCTCAAAACTCCAGCCTCATCAGGTCTTAGTATAATTGGGTTGACCATCTTTGCTGATTTGGCTGCTTTGGTGTTTTCACGCTCTAGTTGTCCTAACTCTTGGTTTGTAAGCTTAACAACTGGACCAGTAGGATTTTTCCTGGTGCTAGGCTTAGGCATGTACCTGAAACACACAAGAGAAAAGAAACAAAAGCGTGTGAGTAAAACAGAAAAAGAAAAATTTAGACAAAATCAAAGATTTTAATCTAATGGTGAATCAAAAGAGTCCCCGGCAACGGCGCCAAAATTTGATATGCTCAAATTTAACCCTGAGCTACTCTCTCAAATTAAGAGATCAATTGTAGTACTTAGGGATCGAATCCACAAGAACTCTAGATTCACACAATAGATTTAATAATCTTTTAATTATGCTAAACAGAAATTGTAATTTAAATAGCAATGCAAAACAGAAAATAAAAGAGTTGTAAAATTCAGAAGGAATAAACGCTAGGCCTAGGGAAATTCTCAGGAAATCATGGAAAATCAGATCAATTAATTAAGTAAGCAGGATTCAACAATTAAGCACCGTTCTTGAACTCTAAACACAATTATAAAATAAATCAGTTCTCACTACAAATATTATCTAAGTTTAAAACCAGAAAATCCCAATCTCTTTGCAAAATTCAACTTAAAAACCAGGAATAAAATCAGGTTTAGATAAGTTCACAAAATTACTAAATCAAATCTCTTTGCAGAAAGTAATTTTGCTCACCAAAGGTTTTAATCAGGAAAATCAATTATATTCTCATATCAATCAATAATCCTAAGATCTAAATCCAGATGACTAATCAAAGATCTAGCATTAAGAACAACCTATGATGAAGAACAAGAAAGATAATGAATCCTAAATTAACAGATCTAACAATCCATGAAATCCCTAATGAGAAACCCTAAACCTAACTAGCAGATCTACTCAGACATAATCAATGAAACACAAAACATCTTCTAAATAAATTGCATTAAGAGATTAAAGGAAGAAATAAAGGAGTTCTGAATCTTCTCTGAATGAGTCTTGATTCTTCTCTCCAAAAGCTCTCTAAAAATCTCTTAGGGTTTTGCTCTCAAAAGTTGTAGGAAAAATAAAGCTTAGGTCTAAACAATGACCATAAAAATCCTATTTATATTCCTAAACACGGCCAGGGACCAATGATGCAAATATGGAAGACTTTGGGGCAACTTTGTAAATCTTCAAAACTTGTGGGAAAACTTCCAATTTCGTATTTGGCCTAGCATCGATCGATGCTATCAGTGTGTCGATCGATGCACTCTCTAAATTTCGTCTCCCAACTTTGTAACTCAGCTCAATGCTTGATTAAGCTCCAAATCTTCATATTTAGCTCCATTAAGCTCCCATCCATGTTAAATCCTATAAAGACTCTAAAAACACCAAAAAGACTCTATAGATAAGACTTATATCATGGCTAAAACACCTAAAAACCATGATATATCAAAATCAAGTTTAGATTGTTCACAAAATCACCAATTCAAATCTCTTTGTAAAAAGTAGTTTTGTTCACCAAAGGTTTTTATAGTAAAATCAACTATATTATCATATCAATCAAATCAATAATCGTAAAATCTAAATCCAGATGACTAATCAAAAATCTACCTTTGAAAACAATCTATGGTGAAGAAAAAGAAATATAATGAGAAATCCTAAACATATCAAGCAGATCTACTCACCCATAATCAATAAAGAACAAATCATATTTTGAATAAATTGCATTAAAAATTTAAAAGAAGTAGAAAAAAAGTTTAGAAAATCTCTCTAGAAAAAGTTTTGATTCTTCTCTCCAAAAGCTTCTAAAACCTCTTAGGATTTTGCAAAAATAATGCATAGGTTTAAACAATGAACTAAAAATCCTATATATATAGTGTAAAACACGTTTTGGACCTTAATTACAAATAAGAAAAACTTTTGGGTCAAATTTGGAAAACTTCAAATCTTCAAAAAGATGTGCAATTCAATTGTTGTGAGAATGACATGTCGCTTGACACAAGGGCTTCATCGATCAATGCTCTACTCCAATTTTGTTCTCCGACTTTGTTTCTTCATTGTTGTTCCTCCCGATGCTTCAAAATACTCCCAAATCTACAAATAAGTCCAAGACGTATCTAAATGTGTAAAGACTCAAAATGATCCTAAACACACCGAAAAAACTCAATAAATAAGATTTATATTGTGGCATGATTATAATCAGGTGAGAGAGAGAAAGCTCAAGGTCAGCCCTGGCCCTGGACATGAGGTGCAGCACCGGGTCCAAAAGGTCCAAAAAAAAATTTTTGAACAGAACTAAGAAGCTTTTTGAACAAGGGTTTATACACTGGGGATGATTAGAATGGATTTTCCCATGCGTGGATGATTTGAATTTAATTACATAGTTACGATATATGTACGTGTCTCTGTTTCAGAAAAATACAAGGTTTACCCAAACTTGTTATACTATTCTATTTTGTAGTCTCAGTAGTAACAAAACAGCTGTGTCATATATAAGCCAACTTCAAAACCCTAATTTCCAAATTCTCTGACTTGGAAAAGAAGAGATTAAGATGTGTACTGAGATTAATGGAATATCTGACTCACTAAAAGATTCATATAATTAATTTTTCTAATAAGCTGATATAACTTATGCTCTAACATCATAAAATTCATACGTTCATGGCAGGAAACTACGTAAGATCATACGTATATTGAGATTACTTCTCCATAAATTCCTCGAGCAAAAACACATGAGTAACAACAGTTACAGAATTTGGAGCATCACTAGAGCAGCGATGATTAAGACATCAAAATGGAATCATCCGTCAAGTTGCGTCTGAAAATTATGAGAATCAAATTAATCCAACGTGTTTTGCTCAATAAAAATAATCAAAGTAAAACTGACTTGGTCAAGTTGCGTCTGAAAATTATGAGAATCAAAATAAAAATAACTTGGTGAATGAAAACAACCCAACGTGTTTTGTTCAATAAATTATTTATAAAAAAAAAAAAAAAAAAAAAAA
>NW_010921704.1:18724-118118 GCF_000633955.1 Camelina sativa | reverse complement strand
AAAAAAAAAAAAAAAAAAAAAAAAGAGAAATCATTTATAATTGTGTGGCTGCGATTAAGTCAAATTAGCTGCTCACTACTCTATGTTAATTCACCAAGTTAGACGACCTTACTACTTCTCTGATTTCCTTCTTACAGTCTCAATCTCCAAGACTCCAAAGTGTTTCTTTACTTAGTTTCCTCCTCTCACTCTATCTATGGCTTCTTCATCATCTTCTCGCAATAATAATTGGGTATATGATGTTTTCTTGAGCTTCAGAGGGGAAGACGTCCGAGTAACTTTCCGTAGCCACTTTCTCAAGGAGCTCGATCGGAAACTGATCACTGCTTTTAGAGACAATGAGATCGAGAGAGGTCACTCTCTCTGGCCCGATCTTTTACAAGCCATCAAGAATTCGAGGATCGCTGTGGTCTTTTTCTCCAAAAACTACGCTTCTTCAAGGTGGTGTCTTAACGAGCTGCTGGAGATTGTGAACTGCAAAGATAAAATAATCATACCAGTTTTCTACTCTTTGGATCCTTCCCAAGTAAGGCATCAAATCGGTGACTTTGGAAAGATCTTCGAAAAGACTTGCAAGAGACATTCAGAAGAAGTGAAAAGTCAATGGAAGAAAGCATTGACTGATGTAGCTAATATGCTTGGATTTGATTCTGCGAGATGGTATGATTTCTTATAATTCATTAATATATTGGTATAGTTTTATATTTGTTACATTATCTTTTTTCACCTTATATTTAGGGATGACGAAGCAAAAATGATTGAAGAAATAGCCAATGATGTTTTGCGTAAACTGCTTTTAACTTCATCCAATGATTTTGAAAATTTTGTTGGTATCGAGGATCATATTGCAAATATGAGTGAATTGTTGGAACTGGAATCTGAGAAAGTGAAGATGGTTGGTATATGGGGTTCCTCCGGGATTGGTAAGACTACTATCGCAAGAGCTCTGTTTAACCAACTTTCTCGGAATTTCCAAGTTAGCAAATACATAGATAGATCTTTTGTATATAAGAGTAGAGAAATTTATAGTAAAGCCAATCCGGACGACCACAACATGAAGTTACATTTACAAAAGAGTTTCCTCTCTGAAGTTCTGAGGATGCATGAGATAAAGATAGATCATCTAGGTGTACTAGGAGAGAGGCTACAACACCAAAAAGTTCTTATCATCATTGATGATTTGGATGATCTAATGGTACTAGATACATTGGTGGGTCAAACTCAATGGTTTGGAAGTGGGAGTAGAATCATTGTGGTTACAGATAATAGGTCTTTATTAAAGGCTCATGGGATTGGTCATATTTATGAAGTTAGTCTCCCAAATGAAGAGCACGCTCTTGCCATGTTATGTCACTCTGCTTTCAGGAAAGCCTCTCCACCTGAAGGTTTTGGGAAGCTTGTAGTTCAAGTTGTAAAACATGTCGGTAGCCTTCCTTTGGGTCTAAACGTTTTGGGTTCGTATCTGAGGGGGAGGGATAAGGATTACTGGATGGATATGCTGCCAAGGCTTGAGAATGGTTTAGATGATAAGATTGAGAAAATACTAAGAATCAGCTATGATGGGTTAGGTAGCGCAGAAGATCAAGCGATATTTCGTCATATCGCATGTCTTTTCAATCATATGGAAGTCACAACCATCGAGTCGTTGCTCGCAGATAGTAAATTTGGTGTTACTGTTGGGCTGAAAAACCTGATTGATAAGTCCATCATTCATGTCAGATGGGGTCATGTGGAGATGCACCGTTTGCTACAAGAAATGGGCAGAAAAATTGTTCGCACACAGTCTCTTGACAAGCCTGGAAAACGAGAATTTCTGGTTGATCCAGATGATATTTGTGATGTACTCAGTGAAGGCATTGTAAGTTCTTTTTTTCTTTTTTTTATGGTCCTTTCATAACTCAGTATATGAGGTTAAGATGAATGCCATTTGATAAACTATGAATTATTGTATGGTTTTGTTTCACTTTCTCATTATAATATTTTCTTTTTCAGGATACTCGAAATGTATTAGGTATATCATTGGATACAAGTAAGATTGATGATCAGTTGCTTGTACATGAGAGAGCCTTCAAAGGGCTGCGAAAACTTCGTTTCTTAAAAATTGATACCAATATCTTGAGAGAAGACGACAGACTATACTTGCCTGAAAGTTTTAACTATTTGCCCCCTACTCTAAAACTATTGTGCTGGTCGGAATTTCCAATGAGATGTATGCCTTCTCATTTCCGTCCTGAACACCTTGTCAAGATCAAAATGCCGAATAGCAAGCTATGTAAGCTGTGGGAAGGAGTTGTGCCTGTGGTAAGTTTTGAGAATAATATATTTCTTACGTTATTATTAACGAGGCAGGTCATAGCGTTTGGATGACAACAACGTGTGTTATTTATACTGACCTTTGTGTTTTTAATTGTTGTTGAATACAGTCACTTACAAATCTAAAGGAAATGGATCTGGATGGATCAGTCAACCTGAAAGAAATTCCAGACCTTACCATGGCTACTAATCTCGTGACACTTAATCTTATGTCTTGCAAGAGTTTGGTGGAGCTTCCTTCCTCAATACGTAATCTCAATAAACTGTTGAAACTGAACATGGAGTTCTGCAAAAGTCTGAAAACTCTTCCAACTGGATTCAACCTCAAATCTCTCGACCTCCTCAACTTTAACTATTGCTCGGAGTTGAGGACTTTTCCCGAATTCTCAACCAACATCTCTGATCTCTACATGAATGGAACAAACATTGAAGAGCTCCCTGCTAATAATATACATCTCGAGAATCTTGATAATCTTTGCATATCAAAAAAAGATAGTGATGGAAAGCAATGGGAAGGAGCGAAGGTATAGTTCTAAACTTAACGTTTTCTCTATTGATTAGGCTTTAGGTGAATCGAAAGTTCAAAACTTAAAATCGATTGCAGAGAAGATTACTCAAAAATAATATGAAACTTCATAATGTACTAGTTTTTTTTTTTGTTTGTTAAAGTTCATAATACTAGTAATGTAAAAGTAAAAAGTATTATCGGTGATTTTGTTTAACATCTCAAAATTGTTAATTTGGTTAAGCAGCTTAGGGCCTTACTGGCGAAGTTGTCTCCCACTTTGACGTGCTTGCAGCTCAGGAATATCCCAAGTTTGGTGGAGCTTCCATCCTCATTTCAGAATCTTAATCAACTGGAGTTCTTGGACCTCGCAAACTGTAGGAATCTGGAGACTCTCCCCACAGGAATCAACCTCCAATCTCTCGAGAGACTAAATTTCAATGGATGCTCACGGTTGAAGAGCTTTCCTGACATCTCAACCAACATCTTGTGTCTCGATCTTGAGAGAACAGGGATTGAAGAGGTTCCTTGGTGGATGGAGAAATTCTCTAATCTCACTACGGTAAATATGAAAGGTTGCAGAAGGCTAAAATGTGTATCCATACGCATTTCGAAACTGAAACATCTCAAGATACTTGAATTTAAAGATTGTGGGGACTTGGCTAGAGTTGATTTGAGTGGCTATCCAAGTGATGCAGTTTCTGAGGAGGCCTCCTCTTCTCTTCCTAGAGTAGATTTCAGGGGCTGCTTCAACTTGGATCCAGAAACTGTCCTTCACCACCAACAATCAATTCTTTTCAACTACATCTTATTCCCAGGGGAAGAACAAGTGCCATCATATTTCACTCACCGTACTACTGGAGTCTCCTCTCTGACCATTCCTCTACTTCACGTCCCTCTCTCCCAACCCTTCTTCAGGTTTAGAGTTGGCGCAGTGGTAAATAATGTTAAGCATGGAAAAAAGATGGACGTGAAGTGTGAGTTCAAAGACAGATTAGGGAAGAGCTTTCACGTTGGCTCTGATTTCCATATTTATACACTTTTCACGAAAACTCAAAAGGGTAGTCAATTGTTAATTATATTGGACTGTCGTATCCCTCTAAACGAAGGTAATGCTCCTCTAGCTCAAGGGAACTACTACGATCACGTCGTTATGAATATTCATATAGGTAGTGGAGGTTGGAGATCTACGTTTGAATTAAAAGAATGGGGTATACGACTCTTAGAGGACTGTTCAGCACCGGAGAACCCACTTGGTAATCTAAATAGTACTCTTCCACATGTTTCTGAAGCCGAAGAAGGCGATATGGAGTATACACCTCTTCAAGCACTTGTTAATGAGACTGAACACATTGAAGAGTCTGGAGATAACAATGTAGAGACAGAGAGAAGCGCGAAGCGAATGAGGGTAAGCATTAATTGAACATAAGGACTATTCATCTCTGAATTCTTTTTGTATAATTGACAACTGGATTACTCTTCTCTACATGTTTGTGTAGCCGAATTGAAGACAATATGGGGTATACGCCTTTTCAAGAACTTACTGAGAAGCAGGAAGTGAATGCGTGTAAGCATTTAGAATGAACTGAACACAAATCGTGAATGCTACAATGATTTGCTTCGCCGGTTATAATGGAACAATAAGATCAAAGGAGGACATGCAGCGAGACACTCTTCAGTATCTTATTATAGTTCCACAAAGCATAGGTGGAGCATCTTAATTAGGAGTATTTTCAATAATTTTTGCCACCGATAAAGAGTTGGTTTTCAGTGGGTGATTTCATGAGGCTGAAACTGAATATAACATAACATATATCACACCATTTTTTTTTTTTTTGTGATCAATTTGATTGCAATTCTCAAATCTGCTGCATTATACTCTGTACCTGAACTGGAAGGATGAATTTCCAGTAGAGCAATTCAGTGTCACAATCTCTGCAGCAATAATTGAAGTATTTGAACGAGTGTTTGGGCAGCACATGAGGACACACAGGCTTGACGACATTTCTATTGCAGATATAGAGACTGTTTGTCAACAACAATGGAGTTGGCGCTTCTCGTTACTCTGCAGATGAGATTATGGCTCTCCTAGAGGTAAATCACAAATTAATGAAAAAGCTTTCTCATTCTTTTGCTTTTTATTCAATTTCTTCATAACTTAGTACTCTATTGTGGATTATATATGCAGAAACTGTAAGATGATAACAAAGTGATGATCAGCGATGGCAAAGTTCACATAATTTGATCATGAAGAAATCCATCATCATCATCATTATGATATTAGAATTCTAAAATAGTGTAGTAGGAGAAGAGAACTCTTGGAAACCAATCTATCATTTTTTTTTATTCATACATTCCAAGTTATAAGTTCTGCATTTATGAAGGGATGATGAATGCTTAAGAAACGCATCTGATTACAAAATTGTGGAATGATACACAGCAGAACAGTTTAGCAAGGCACGTCCCAAGAATGAAATACTTCCATTATCCAATGTTATTTATTGGCTATCCTCTTAACCCAATGGTAAAAAGACATTTGTGATCATCCCTAAAGCCCTTATTCCCAATGTTTTAACCTTACGTTTGCTTTATCACGACCTTGAACTTTCTAGTCTAAAAGATTCATGTTTTTCCTTTTGGTCTCTGGAACTTTCTTTTTCCAAACCGTGATTGTGTTGTCCATGAATCATGATGGATTCTAAAATCTGATTTCTAAAGTTAAATTTATAATCTGCTAAAATTCCACAAAGATGGATAGAAATCGGCTTTGGTATACAGAGTAATTCAACAAAATCTGTGATGTTAGCTTGTTGCACACGTTTCTCTGTCAGCCCTGATTCTAAAATCAATAGGATGGTCAAGAAAATTGAATTACTGAATAAATTTTACGTAGTTAGGATCATAGATGTTTCTGCTTCAGACTATAGCTTCTCAGAGAAATGTTAAGGCCATGAGCAAGGGAAACATGTTCTTTGTTCGATATGGAAAAATCTTAAATACGATTATAAAGTGAGACCGTGTCTTTCTTTGCTGTATAGTAATTCCTCAATTACTCACGAGCAAGTTGCTAAGCTTAAGAAATCTTTGAAAAGTCTTAAGAAGGAATGAAGATTGAATGACTCCACCAGCCAATAAATGTTATTTTGGAAACAAAGACCCAGAAAGGATAAGACTTAAGATTTAAGAGGCTATGAGACATCAAATTGGAAACATCAGTCAAGTTGCGTCTGAAAAGTCTGAGAACCTTCGGCCGTCAGTCTTTAAAGCAGACGTACTAGTGTAAAAGATTAGACTTGTGTGGCAGTGATTAAGTCAAGCTAGCAAGAGAAATGTCCGAGAACCAATAGTGATATTGCTACTCAGATGCAATGTTAATGTCTTATATAAACGTCTCACTACTTAGATCTTATATTATCAATCTCCAAAATCTTGGCTCTTAGTTTCCTCCTCCCATTCTCTCTCTATGGCATCTTCATCTGCTCCTCGCAATTGGTTATATGATGTTTTCTTGAGCTTCAGAGGGGAAGACGTCCGCGTTACTTTTCGTAGCCACTTTCTCAAGGAGCTCGACCGCAAACTGATCACTGCTTTTAAAGACAATGAGATCGAGCGAAGCAAATCTCTCTCGCCAGAGCTTGTACAAGCAATAAAGAATTCGAGGATCGCTGTGGTAGTTTTCTCCAAAAACTACGCTTCTTCAAGGTGGTGTCTTAACGAGCTGCTGGAGATTGTGAACTGCAAAGATAAAATCGTCATACCAGTTTTCTACGGTTTGGATCCTTCCCATGTGAGGTATCAGACCGGTGAATTTGGAAGGATCTTTAAAAAGACTTGCAAGAGACATACAGAGAAAGTGGGAAATCAATGGAAGGAAGCGTTGGCTGATGTAGCTAGTAGGCTTGGATTTGATTCTGCGAGATGGTATTATTTTTATGATTATTCGATTCGTTGCTAATTCATTAATGTGCTTAAATTAGACACATGTTGAAATACAATTTGATACATGTTGAAATAAAATGGTTACTTTTCACCTTATTAGGGATAACGAAGCAAAAATGATTGAAGTAATAGCCAATGATGTTTCGGGTAAACTGCTTCCAACTACATGGGAGGATTCTGAAGACCTTGTTGGCATTGGAGATCACATGGAAAAGATGAGTGGATTGTTGGAACTAGAATCTATGAAAGTGAAGATGGTTGGTATATGGGGTTCCTCCGGGATTGGTAAGACTACTATCGCAAGAGCTCTGTTTAACCGGATTTCTAGTCGGTTCCAAGGTAGCATTTTCATAGATAGGGCTTTCGTGTCTAGGTGTATGGAAAATTATGGTAGGGCCAATCCAGATGATTGGAACATGAAGTTGCATTTACAAAGAAACTTCCTATCTGTAATTTTGGAGAAAAAGGACGTTAAGATAGATCATCTAGGTGCAGTGGGAGAGAGGCTCAAACAAAAAAAAGTTCTTATAGTTATTGATGATTTGGATGATCTCGTCGTCTTAGATGTTTTGGCGGGCAAAACAGAATGGTTTGGAAGTGGGAGTAGAATCATTGTAGCAACAAATGATAAACATCTTTTGATGGCCCATCGGATTGACCAGATTTATGAGGTTCATCTCCCATCTGAAGGTCACGCTCATCAGATGTTTTGTCAATCTGCTTTCAGGAAAGACTCTCCACCTGAAGGTTTTGGGAAGCTTGTAGTTAAAGTTGCAAGACAAGCGGGTAAACTTCCTTTGGGTCTAAATGTTTTGGGTTCGTATTTGCGAGGGAGGGATAAGGATTACTGGATGGATATGTTGCCAAGGCTTCAAAGTAATCTAGATGGTAAAATTGAGAAGACACTGAGATTCAGCTATGATGGGTTAGATAGCGAAAAGGATAAAGCCATATTTCGTCATATCACATGTCTTTTCAATGATGTGGACGTCACAGACATCAAGTTGTTGCTCGCAGATAGTAACTTAGATGTTAATATTGGGCTGAAACATCTAGTTGAGAAGTCCCTCGTTCATGTTAGAAGGGGTAAAGTGGAGATGCAACGCTTGCTACAAGATATGGGTAGAAATATTGTGCGCATACAGTCCGAGCCTGGGAAACGAGAATTTTTGGTGGATTCAAAAGATATATGTCATGTACTCAATGCAGGCACTGTAAGTTTTATTTTATTTATTTATTTATAAAGTGCTCGTTTCATTACTCAATAAGACTAGAATGCCATCTGATCATAAACGATGAATTGTATGGGTTTGTCTCTTTCTCATTAATATCATATGCATATTTTTCAGGGTACTGAAAAGGTTTTAGGTATATCACAACTGGATGAAAATGGTTTAGGTATATCACAACTGGATACAAGTGAGTTTCATCTTTCTGAGAACAAAAAGTTGGATGTACATGAGAGTGCCTTCAAAGGGATGCCTAATCTCCGTTTCTTAGAAATTAATGGGCGGATGGAATTGCACTTACCTGAAAGTTTCGACTATTTGCCCCCTAAACTCAAACTATTGTGCTGGCCCAATTTTCCAATGAGATGCATGCCTTCTAGTTTTCGTCCCGAAAACCTTATCAAGCTCAAAATGCAGGAGAGCAAACTACATAAGCTGTGGGAAGGAGTTGTGGTAAGTTTCGAGAGTAATTTCTTTTGTTATTTATCAGAATGATCACAATGCTTGTTATTTTAGTTTTTTTGTTAATATCTTCTGAGCTCTGTGTTTAATTGTTGTTACGTACAGTCGCTTGCATATCTAAAAGAAATGGATCTGTCAGGATCATCAGACCTGAAAGAAATTCCAGATCTTTCCATGGCTACAAATCTTGAGACACTTAATCTTGAGGATTGCGAGAGTTTGGTGGAGCTTACTTCCTCTATACGTAATCTCAATAAACTGTTGGAATTATTCATGAGATCGTGCACTAGTCTGGAAATTATTCCAACCGGCTTCAACCTTAAATCTCTCGATTACATCAATTTCGATGGATGCTCAAAGTTGAGGACTTTTCCCGAATTCTCAACCAACATCTCAGCTCTCTCTCTGTTAGATACAAACATTGAAGAGTTCCCTTCTAATTTACATCTCGAGAATCTTTCAGAGCTTAATATATCGAGTGATGGGAAACAATGGGAAGGAGTGAAGGTATGTACATATGTCGTTCTATTTTTGTTAAATAGTGCTATTTTAATGTGTTAAATAGTGTTATTTTTGGAAATTTATGAAATGTGTGCTATAATTGTCTCATAAAACTTGGTTTAGTGCTATTTTAGGGTATTTCTCTTTTAACATTTCTGAAATATATATTTGACGTATAACAATCTCTAAAAACTTAATTGTTGATTTGGTTCAGCCGCTTACGCCCTTTCTGTCGATGCTGTCTCCCACTTTGAAGTATTTGAGTCTCAGCGATATCCCAAGTTTGGTGGAGCTTCCTTGCTCATTTCAGAATCTCAATCAACTGAAGAGATTGACCATCACAAACTGCACAGATCTGGAGACTCTCCCCACAGGAATCAACCTCGAATCTCTCGAATACCTTTGTTTCAATTTATGCTCACGGTTGAGGAGCTTTCCTGATATCTCAACCAACATCTCAAGGCTCGATCTAGTAGACACAGGGATTGAAGAGGTTTCTTGGTGGATCGAGAAATTCACTAAACTCACTGAGCTAAGAATGGGATATTGCAGCATGCTAAAATCTGTATCCATGAACATTTCTAACATGAAACAACTTAAGAAAGCTAACTTTTCAGATTGTGGGGCATTGACTAGAGTTGATTTAAGTGGCTATCCAAGTGGGATGGTGGAGATGATGGAAGCCTCCTCTTGTCTTCTTCCTCATAATTGTGTCCCCAAAGTTGAACTCAATTTAATGGGCTGCTTCATCTTGGATCCAGTAACTGTCCTTCGCCAACAATCATTTACTTTCAACTCCATGAGATTTTCAGCGGTAGAACAAGAAGTGCCATCATATTTCAAGCACCGTACTAGTGGAAGCTCCTCTCTGACCATTCCTCTACTTCACGTCCCTCTCTCCCAACCCTTCTTCATGATCAGAATTAGAGTTGGCGTATTGACAACTAATATTCGGGAGCGAGTACATATCATGGTAAAGTCTGAGTTCAAAGACAGATTTGGGAACAGCCTTGATTGTGACAGAAGTGATTTTGTAGTTCCTGTTTATTACCCGGATAGGAAGGTAGACGACTTAACTATATTGGACTATTGTATCCCTTTAAAGGAAGATAATGCTCTACCTCAAGGGAACGACGATCATGTGGCTATCCGGATTAGGCAAACTAAAGGTAAAAATATCCGTATAAAAGGCTGGGGTGTACAGCTGTTAGATGATTGTTCATCACCGGAGAACCGACTTGGTAATCCAGACACTACTCTTCCACATGTTTCTGAAGCTGAAGAAAGACTTGTGCAGTTTCGAACTTTCGACCTTCTAAAGAGTGGGTTACGCTTTAATCGGTGGTTTCATACCATGCTGTTCAGTTTCTTTTTTTATTCTCTTTGTGTTTATATTATAAGCTGGGCTTACCATTGGTCAAGTTAGATATTGTAATGAAATGTGAAATGTGTTTTGTTGCAGCTTCATCTTGTACATTAAGACAAAAAATTATGTTCATGCCAAATGAGCTAGGTTTGCTATGTTTTGCAGTAACATGTTCACAAAAGCTTTATCTTTGTTAAGATGAAAGATGAAAAATGCTCAAGATAATACTTTGTTGATGAGAATGGACTTTTCCAGACCGGGAGTTTTAAGACAGCATGTCCGACCACTGCAGAGCAGTTTTCCTCGCACTTGTTCAGCCCGTTTGTTGACGTAGAATGCTTCACATGCCCAAGGTGAAGTGGTCTTCTCAATGAGGTCTTCTTTCTGGAGTTGGTCAATCTCTTCGAGTGCAAGATTATAGTGATCTGGGTTCATTCCTGGGTGACTTGCTTTAGTTGGGTTGATATCTTCATTCTTCTTGAAGAGTAAAGATATGAAGAAATCTGGATTCTTCCACAAAGGAGATGAGCATTTTGTGAGAAGCTCCGAATGAGAGGTGGCGCAAGACGTCTTTGCAATTTTGTCTTTTAGGAGATTAAGTATCTCCATAGGGTATAGATGAGACACCGTTGTCCAAGGTAGCAGCTGATTTTTGTGCTTGAGACCTTTCGGGTGCCACGAAACTCTCCGAAGACTATGAAGGATAGCAAATCCAAGTATAAAGTCCTTTCCAGGGAGTTCAGAACCAAATACTTTGGATTTAATCATGTATCCGGGGAAAAGTTGGATGTATATTGGCTTGCTGATAAGAGAGATATGAAATATCTGGCCGTTGGCTGCTTTGAAAGCGACTGAACATGAATTCCAATGTGAAGCTGGGAGGAGGTCTGGTTTGATGATGGATGAAGCAGCTCCAGTGTCAAAATAGGCAATGACCGGTATTGGTTTATCATACTTGTTTGGGAAGATGTAGATCTTGGCATTTGGAGATGGTTGGGTTAGATACACCAATTCTTCTTGATGTGATTGCTCTACTTTGCAGAAATCGAATGTGTAGAGGTCAAACAACATGAACTGGTCGTCTCTATCGCTTTCATCTCCAGTATCCTCTTCTGAAGATTCATCTTCAAACTCCATACCCATTGCAAGAACTGTATCATCAGTTGGTTCATCATCAAGGGAAAAGATGGATTCAATATCCGAGTCGTCAATATCTTCAACTTGTGCTAAGTAGCCAAGGAGGTTGTCTCTTTTTTTCTTGTTAGGACACTGTTTCGCATAATGTCCCTTCTTCTTGCAGATGTAACATCTGTCTGATTTTTTGAAACCTCTTTGAGTTTTCTTCCTGAAGAATTTCCATTTCTTTCTAGAAGATAACTTTGGATATTTCTTCTACCACTTGCTTCTATAGCCCTTTTCTTTACCATGACTTGTAGAACAATGGCATTTCTTGTCTCTGCATTTGATACTGAGTTCCGGCCGATCACATGCTTTTCCTAGAAGCTTTCCTTGTTCTTGAAGCTGTTTGAAAAACTTCTGGTGGTTGCATAGCTTTTCAAGGGCTGCCAGAGAAATTTGATATATTTCTCCGAGTGAAGCTTGGTTGAGAGGCATATTCTTGAGAGACAATACCCTTGACGTTTCATTTCCAAGTGGTTCTGGAAGTGAATTCAGTTACGCCTGTTTGAGGTTGACGTCATCTATTCCATTTAGGGCATAAAATCTCTTTGACATCCGCTCATAATGTCTTTCAAGATCCTTCCTCTTGAAGGAACATCATCTCATGCTAAGATATTCTTCTCTTGCCTGGATAGTATAGTGATCCCATGTCCCGAGAAATTCATTATGGATGTGTCCCACCAAAGCATCGATTGTTGGAGATTGTCGGATTTGTAATTGTCGATATTGACCTAGGCTTATCCACCATTGCCTGGGACGTCCTTGGAATTTGGCCACCAATTTATCAATCAATGTAGGCAAAGTAGCTCCTGGGTTGAGTTGTTGTTCTGTTAGCCATGCATGCATCTCATATACTTTGTCACGCCATTTTGAAGGGGGAACATCATCAAAAGAGAAACCCTTATGTGGTTCTGCACTAAACCGCGGATTTCCTTCTGTCTGATATCGTCCAGTTTCTTGAGTTTCTTCATATACGTCTCCACCTTCACTCTCTATGTCTTCTTCAACCACAGCAGGTGAAGCCATCATAAAATGTGGGATCATGACCTCATCATTCTCATCTTTTAATGTTGTTGGTGCCTTATTCATCTTACTTTCTTGAGAAAGTCTTTTTTCTTGTTTTGCGACCTTCTCGAGAAAAACAGTGATTGGATTAGCATGCTCCACCATGAATTGCATTTTGCTGGCTTCGGGTTGGTCTTGAGATTTTGATGTCTCGTTCAAAGGTTTGGGTGGTTCAAGTATGGCTTCCTTGCCTCGTCTTTTTTCTGTCGGCTTTTTCTTTTTGGTAGACTGTTGTTCATAAGCAACTTTTGTTGGTAAGAAGGAGGATGCTCCAAATATACTTGGGTCTTGGGAAAAAGATAAAGGTTGTGTTTGGGCTGTGTAAGGTGGTGTGTAGATGGGATATGGTGTGAAAAGGTCATATGGAGTTGGTGGTTGATTTTTGGGTTGGTTATGTAAGGAGTGTAATTGAGCTTTAAGGGACTTTAGCTCAGACTCTTTTTGGGACATGAGGGGAGAGTTCATGGAGACAGTAGTTGCAAGGTGGAGAAGTTCTTGGTGGAGAGATGTTATCTTTGTGGTGAGTTATTTAATGGAAAGGTCCATGATGGTTACCTTTTTGTCAATTTGGCTTAAGAGATAGTTTTGGGTTGTGGCGTTCTCTGACTGCCAGTTCAACGTTGCTTCTGCGGCATTGATCTGCTTCACTGAACCATCTGGATTCTTAACATTTGGATTCCGGATTTTCCATGAGTGCTTTATATTGTTTTCTTCAAACTCCTTGGATGGAAATGGTGAATCCTGCTGGGATGGGGGTCCGAACATGTAACTTAGTTGTACCTCTTCTCTGTCAGGTGTTGTGGGAGTTGAGCCACCAGAATACAATACATAGTATTCAAAATTCTTGCCACTTGGTTCTCCGAGAAGGCCAACTTGTGGGTCTCCAGACTCAAATCATTCTTTGGGGTGCTCCGGTGGACTCTTCTATCCACCTTGGGGTGCTCCATCTTTTCTCCTATGAATAGAAGAGTCCACCGATTGTATTGGGGTGCTCCGGTCATGGAGTTTTTCGTAATTGGTAACCCATGATTCTGGAAGTAACTTGACAAGCTCATCTCTAGGAATCTGTCTAGGAAAATGGATGCACGACGGGCTATGTTGTGACTCCAATTGTATGAGTAGTGCATCTTCAGTGTCTCTGGGGAGACTTAAGTCCATTGCATGATTTTGGACTCTATACGCCATTTGATGGTGAAGTGTTGCTGCATATGTGTTTCCAATCTGTGGAGCGCCTGTGATTTGCAGCTGGATTTGCATGTTCTGATATATTTGAGGGTCTTCTAATGCCACGTTGAAATTTGGGAAGAGGGTGACAAAAACCGTGCCAGTGTTTAGTGTTGTCTGGATAGTTGCAATGCAAGCGTGCTGGTATTTCTTGTATCGGATGTCAAGGAGAGCTACCCGTGCTACAACTGGTAAGCCTTTTCTGCCATGAAGTGTTAGCGCCAAACGTATCGCTCCGTAGTGAAGATGGGTATATCCTTGGGTTCGCCAATGATGTATCATCATGCCTTCATTGATTCTGAGAGGAATCATCTGTTCTGTTTCTGTCGCCGGGATGAGATGTTGTTCTAACGGAGAGGCTAGAACAAGCTCCTTTGCATTATGTTTGTTAGGGACAGACACTTGTCGAATGACTTTTGGAAAAGTGGAATTTGGTTTGGTGAAAGCTTTGTAAGGATTAAGTAATGGGAGTTGGGTAATAGGAACTTTGCTATCATCACTCACATACTCTACTTCATATAAATAATCAACCTTTTTAGAAGTTGATCGTCGAAAAGAGGGAGTTTTAGACAAAGAAGAAGAACTTTCCATAATATATGATAGAACCAGAAACCAAGACAGAATACTATAACTCTCTTCTAGCCATTGAAGTAATAACAATCCATAAGTTGTCTCCCTGTTTTCTTTTACGTACTACGAATATAGAGAAATCAATCAAGAGGTGCTTAGCTACGCAAACCGAGGCAACACTTTTGTAACATCAAAAGCCTCAAGGTACTTCGAGCATTACAACCTCATAGAAATTCTTCTCCATACCGTTTTTCTTAGTATAGTTAGATTTCTGATGTGGAGGATCCATCAATATGGCAACCACAGAGCATACTTTCATACTAGCATGGTAGAAGACAAAGTCATGGTGTATTACCTTTCTGGAAGAGAAGAGCTAGAGTTTAGACTGCCATGGCTCTTATACCAAAATTAGACACACATAGTGGTACAACCACTTAGGAGGTTTTTAGGATCAATGCTAAGTGTTTAGGAAGTATTATGGACAAAGATTATGTAAGGATATAAGAAAGTTCTTTATACAAGGGCATAAACTTTATTATTGAAACACTCAAAGGGATTACAAGAACTCTTAAGACTCTTACTCAAACTCAGTCACTCTAGCTTGTTTGAAACTCTTCACCAAGCCTTGGTATTTATAGTACACTTCTTAGGGAATATTACATAGAATATTCCTTAAGCTTTATTTTACAACCCTCCATTTTTTCAACTCTCTACTTTATTTTACAAACATATACTTCACTATCATATATCACACACTTATTACTTATTCAACTTACACACTTATTAATTATTCCCTCTGTCTCCAAAAGAGAGGCGACGTCTATCTTATCCGTTGTCATCTTCTTCACTGTCTGAGGCGACTTCTGTGACGTAGATCTTTTGGCCTGGAATAAATCGTTTTATCTTGTATTAGATAGAGTTATCCCTAAGGAAGCGGATGAGTAGAGAACCAAAGCCGCAAGCCATCAGCATAGCTTTGATCTCCTTGTGGTGCGATCGAGGTGAGGCGATTACGGATATTCTTGTCAATGTACTTAACGAGTAGAGCTTGCGGAGTGTGGCACTCACCATGTCTGCGAGCATTGCGTTCTCGCCAGAGATGGCATAAGGCTGACTGAAAGAGATAGCGGAACAGGAAAAGTTGGAGACGAGAGAGGGATGGACTTGTGAGCAGAGCGATCAGGTTATTCCAATCAGCAGAGTAGTGCATGACGAGGAGAGGCTGAACTAGTTTCCTCCACACACCGGCTGCGAATGGACACGAGAAGAAAAGATGGTTTCATGACTCCTCTGCAGAGTTGCATAAACTGCAGGTCACTTGTTGGCCTGAATTCCATTGCTTGATTCTGTCACTTGTGGACAAGCGGTTGTGTAATGCAAGCCACAACATAAAGGAATATTTCTCAGTAGAGTAGGAGAACCAGACTCCCTTGTGCCAAGCGACTCTCATATGTGGCCGGCGAATATTCTGCCAAGTGTGCTTTGTAGTGAATTTTTTGTAGAAAGTGTCGCCAGAAGACCTCCAAAGAGGGATGTCTGCTTTCGCTGTTTCAGGGCGATCTCGAAGTGCCTGAATGTCGGCCTCAAGCGCATTAAGGCAAACAGTACGATGCCGCCGTGGCTGATGTGTCTGCAAGACCTCTCCCACTGTTGCTTGAAGCGAAATGCCCAAGTCTATGACTCCACGATCTCCAATGACATCTATTAGGCGTCCCAATGGCGAGCAAGTGTCATACCAAAACGAAGTTAAGTGACCATTGCAGACATCAACTCTGTACAACGATTTCGTCCGATACTTTAACAATTTCTTCCACATCCAAGAACCTGCAATGGACTGTTCTCGAACAGACCACAGTGACCTTGTTCGAATCAAGTACCGCCATATCCAAGAAACCCACAATGATGGTTGATGCGAGGCAATCCGCCAGAGCAGTAGGCAGCTGACCTTATTGGATTCCAAGAGTGATTTTATACCCAAACCTCCTTCCTGTTTTGGCTTACACACATCTATCCAAGCAATCTTAGCCTTATTTGGGTTAAGATCTGGACCAGACCATAAAAAGGCAGCACACATTTTCTCAATGGCTTTGATACAACCAGAGGGAAGACGGTAAGCATAGATCCAAAAATTAGAGATACTCATGATGACGGAATTGATGAGAGCTAAACGACCAGCGTAAGATAGTGCTTGTGTGGTCCAAGAGTTCATCTGTGATCGGATTTGCTCAAGCAGTGGACCATAATCTGAAACTGTCATTTGTTTGGTGAGCAGAGCTAAGCCCAAATAATGAACCGGCAGAGCTCCTAGGGCAAAGGGGAAGCTAGTAGCAAGATGTGTACGAGTCTCATCCGAGACACCAGCAAGATATAAGGTGGACTTCTCAAGACTAATTCGGAGTCTCGAACGAGTAGCAAAAGCCTGAAATAGATCAATAATGCCCTCAAAGACTGTCGTTCTCCATCAACAAAAACCATAAGATCATCAGCGAAACATAGATGCGTTAAACCAATTTCTTGACAGTTGGGATGATAGCCAATTTGGTGATCAACAGCGGCTTTTTCAATCATGTGGGACAATTCATTCATACAGATAACAAACAGATATGGTGAAAGCGCACATCCCTGCCTCAAACTGAGAGAACTATTGAAGAAACCTGCCAGCTCCCCATTGACTTGAACCGAAAAGGTGGCTGTTGTGATACACAATTTGATCCAATGGATGAATTGAGCCGGAAAGTTAAGTGCTGCAAGCGTGTTGAGCAAGAAATCCCATTGGACAGAATCAAAGGCCTTCGAAATATCAATCTTCATTGAGCAACGAGGTGAGACAGAGTCTTTATGATAATCTTTGACCAATTCAGTCGCTAAAAGAACATTTTCCATCAACAATCTCTCTTTAACAAAGGCAGACTGGTTCTGAGCAATGAAATGTGGAAGTAAGCATTTGAGCCGATTAGCAAGGATCTTAGAAATCACCTTATACAGAACATTGCAACATGAAATAGGCCTGTAATCTTTCATCTCTCCCGCATCCTGCTTCTTTGGTATTAAAGCCAAGATCGTCGTATTTAACCCACGTGGGAGGAAGCCTCTGAGGAAAAAAGATTGAACTGCGGCAATGAAATCTTTACCAACAATAGACCAAGATGCCTTGAAAAACTCACTGGTAAACCCATCGGGACCAGGCGATTTATTAGCAGACATAGCAAATAATACCTTTGTGATTTCTTCCTCTGTTACCACCTTCGTGAGCATGGTCTGATCAGTAGAGGCGCAACGAAACTGTAACAACTCCGCCAGTGCCTCTTTTGACATACCTACAAAATCATCTGGCCTATGTCCGAGGAATTCTTTAAAGAACCGCTCCACCTCATCTTTGATATCAGATGGAGTTCGCAAGACCTCACCAGTCGGACCAATGAGCTCCCAAATAGTATTAACCTGATATCGTTGTTGAACCGCTCTGTGAAAGTAGGAATTATTCATGTCACCAACAGTGAGCCAGTGGAGCTTTGACTTTTGTTTTAAGTAACCCTCCTCCAGACTCCAGTTCAGATAAATGCTGCCAAAGAGCATAAGCTTGTGTCTCATCCGCAATCGCTTGGGAAGTCGGATCAGACAGAGTGGCTTCTTGTTTCGTACAAAGAGTCTCATGAGCCTCACGAGTACGAGTAGACAAATTGCCTAAGCGTTCTTTACTAAGCAGTCGTAGAGCAGGCTTGAGGCCTTTAAGCTTTTTGGATAAACGATGCAAAGCTGATGTTGAGGAAAAAAGAGGCATTGTGGTGTCCCAATACTCCGCAACTACCGATGAGAACTGAGGCAGCGACGTAAGCACATTTACAAATTTGAATGGCCGCTTCCCTCTTGAATCAGTCGCTTCCAGATTGATCCGACCATGAGAATGATCAGAACAACCTCCGGCCTCAAAAACACTGTAGGAACGTGGGAAAACACGATACCAAGAGTCATTAACAAGAACCCGATCAAGCTTCTTACAGACAAGACCATCGTCTCGTTTACTACACCAAGTGAAACAGGGACCATGATAACCAAGATCAGCTAATGAACAATATTGTACCACATCCTGAAACTCCCTCATTCCTTGATAATTAAGATGCGTACTATCAAAATTTGAATGCTCACAGCCATCCAAAATTTCATTAAAGTCTCCACAAAGCAGCCATGGACGATCATGAAACATAGGAGAGTCATAGTGACTACAAACATCTTCCCACAACTCCCGTTGTTCTTCCATTGTATTAAAGGCATAAACAAATGAGCAAAAAAACTCCTCCGCATGCCCTGGTAACAAGACTGAGCAAATTATCATCTGACTGCTCGTGAAAACAGGGGTGAGTCGCACATTCTCCCTCCAAACCACCCAGATACGACCTAGTCGATGGAAACTATAGTTAGTTAAAGACGACCAACCACGAAAAATAGATGAAATAATAGGCGATGCTCTTCTTTCCTGGACTCTTGTCTCCAGAAGACATCCAAATTGCATAGAACTGTTATTTACCCAACTGCGGATAATGGAATGTTTTGAAGATTTGTTCAGACCACGAACATTCCAAAAGAAACTCGACATTTAATGACGGTGAGAATAGCTCTTTTTAATCGAAGCACTAGGTAACCTAGCGTTCAAATCACCAGAGCTTGGAAGGACTTTATGCATAGTCTTTGAATTTTGTGGAAGAGAAGGACGTATACCATGTTCTATCGGCTGCAAACCTTGAACACTAGCAGTTTTCGCCGCTTCTTGTACAATTTATCCATCTTCTACAGCGACTTCCTCGTCAACTGCTAAATTTGAGAACCGAGAAGGAGAAACAAGGGTATCCTCCTTTCCTGACGGAGAGGGAACGCGAGACTTTGTGTTATTAGTTGGTGACACTTCCTGCCATGGCACTTCCGAAGAAGCATCAGGAGCCCCTGAGTCCAGTACAGTCCGAGTAGTAGCGTCCACAAACTCGCAACCACTAAGGGAAGCTGTTGACTGACCGCAGAAACCTTAGGGATGTCATGCCCCGCTTGGTTCAACAGAACAACTGATCGCTCCTGCACCGGTTTAGTAGCCAAACAGTGATCCTCAAGATGACCCCACTTTGTACAAAGACAACACTTTGGTGGCAACCATGGGTAAGCATATTCCACTACAGCATCTACTCCACGAGAAGACTTGAAGAAAAAGGATTTTGGCAGTTCTTTTGAAAGATCCACCTCTACAAATACTTTCGCCTCTTCAAAACTCTTGCATAACTCTGTATCCGGATGTAGCATCTTCGGCTCACTGACCGGACTAGAAAGGAAGCTAATCCCTTCCCAAGAAAACATAGAATGGGGGATGTTCTTCAGAGTGACCCACATTGGCAACGTTTTCATTTCAGGTTGAGCGTCTTCAAGAATCGGTGACCATTTGGAGGCGAGCATAGGCATGTTAGCAATGTTCCACATGCCCCTTCGAAGAACCCTAGACCGCACTGAACTGTCCCTGATACGGAACTTAATAACATTGGAACTAACTTCATACGCATCAATTTTAACATTTTTATCCCCAAGAGGCCAGATCTTATTCACAATGACATGAACCTTAGCAATATGAGGAAGAGTAGACGGGAAATGTCCGATCAGCAGATCTTCCCACAGAGGAGATGTGCCTTCCAAAATCGCATCTGGCACATTAACGACTTGATCCCCATCCTCGACCGTGACACTGAAATCATGTTTCTTCAAACTAGAACGATTTTGAACAATTGCAGAATATGAAAGATTTGGAGAGGATGTGGTGTCGCCACTAGAGTTCGATGGAGGCACACCCTCCTCCGGAACTGACATCGACAGAGAAAACGCGGCGGCCAAATCACCCCAACGGCCTGGAGTGAACCCTACGGGAAAAACCCTAAATAGTCTTCAAAATCGCCTTGCCACGTCAGCAGAGAGCTTTATCTAAGTTAATGTCTTTACTTTCCTCTTGGTATTGTTGTTTACATTCTACTCATCCTACACTAGAATAATATTAATTCTAACAACTAAAAGTCTTTTAATCAAGATAATATATTTTGTCACATTTACATATACTATTTTACTAAATTAGAATTTTCTATATCAAAGTAAAATATAACTCTTACAACTGAATTGTTTTATTAAAGTTGTATCTTATTTGTTTTCCTTTTCGATTTCATTCTAGATGACAGCAATTTGTGAATCAATTTATACATTCTATGTGATACAATCTATACAAGCTGAATTTGTTACTCCCTTTCTCCAATTCTATCGAAATCTTTTGTCGAGCGTCAACTCCATCTTCGCCTTCACATTCACTACCCATTTTTCTCGAGTTCATACTGACGGAGATGAAATAGTAGCTTCAGTTCAGCTAGAGGTTATGCCTTGAGCATGATGAAAAGAAGGATAAAAGATTATTAATTTGTGTGAAATGAATCTTTCACAAAATCGATCCTTGGTTGGCATTGAATGGAATCAACAAAATTTAGCAAATTAAAGGGGGAAAAAAAAAGACAATGCAAATGAAGTGATATTTTCTAGTGTTTATAAAATCGATCATTTTTTCATTCACCAAAACTTACAACACAAAACTACCAGAGTGAAGATTTGGGAGGACTTGAATATGCCAAAAGGGATCCCAAATCCAAAACAACATCTTAATTCTAATAACTACATACATGTTTCACACCTTTTTTTAATGTGAAACAAAACCACACAATGATACAACCAGAGATGAGAAACCGATCAGACCTCATGACTGGTTTGAGCAGACGTGGGAGGAGGGATCGCTTTACCACGCCCCATTGTGAACCCCCTCGTCCCATCAGGCATTCTCGGGCCAGGTGGACGTTTTGAGACCTCAACAGGATGATGATTATGATGGGAAGATGATGAAGCTGATGGTGCTGATCCATGTCCTGTAGCAAAAATTACAAAAAAAAGTTGGTTTTGATAATTGAATTTAGCTCTCCTTAGGTAGAAGAAGTGGAAAGAAATGGACTTTCTCTAAGAAAAATACCAAATCCGTTGCCACCTTGATGATTCTGTCGCCTTCCTTGTCCTCCACCTCTGCCTTTGTTTCCATTTTTATCCTTTTGATGATTGCCACCATCCTGTAAACGGTTAAAGGAAAATACATAATTATAGACAGCTTTCTTGGATCCTGTATAATGGCACAGCGTAAAGTTGATCCCAAATCTTGCTTTGCAATAAGTCGTCAAAGGTGAGATCAAATAATAATAATATTAAGATGGAACTCACATCATCAGCAGGATTATCAGAATGATGGTGACGGTGATGCTGATGTTCACGCGTCTTTTTGTTCTTCTCTTCACCAATTTGATCATGAACTCGACCTGTAGTATCTTTTTCTTTATCAACTTCCCTCCTAGCTGGTCTTCTCTGTGCAAACTTTCCCTATGATGAATAAACCATCGATAAATAAAAGTTCAAATCGATTCCATATGTATTTTTCGGTTAGAAGAGGCTTCAGAGATAACTTACTGCTTGTTCAAGTAGCTTAACTCGCAGCCCATTTCTCCAGTCTTGCTCATTATTCAATGTAGCTGCCTGCACCCAATAATAAAAGTTGCTGACCACACCCATTCCTTAGAAAACAGATATATATTGGGCCTAAGATTTTCTTTTTGACACTCACCGCATTTTCAGCTGCCTCAACCGTTTCATATTCCACAAAGGCATGTAACTATAGCCAAAAGAAGAAGAAGCTAATTACTTTTGCATAAACATAAAAACATGTGCTTGTGATTCCAAATAAGAAAGTTCTCCACAAACTTTCTTACCCTGGTTCTGATAAATTTTTCCTTCTTACAACCCTTCTCTGATTCTTCAGCAGCATTTGGATCACATATGGATACACTTTTTATGCTGCAATTGCAGAAAAATGTTGATTAGTATGTAGGATAGATATAACAGGAGTAACTAGGTAGAAAGATAGATAAAGCCATGGCATACCTTCCAACTTTACCAAATATCTCCCGAATATTCTCATCTGAATGATCCTCAGGCAAATTTTCTACCAAAACAGTGAAAATCTATGGAACACAAATCAGTAACGAATACACCACAAAGGAAGAAAAAACGCAATACAGTATTCAGACTGAAAAACAAGAGTCATGTTTGAGGCAATTAGTACCTTTGGATCCCTGATCTCAGGAAGAGGACTCAGCCGCTTCACCTTCTTGCCATCAGAGCTAACAACCTGCGGATTGACCAAACAGATACTCAACCTCTGTATTTGAATTTTCTTTTCTAACGCAATACGATTAATCTAATAAGTTCCAATCATATTACATGTCAGTTGACAGTTGCAACTACTACAAAAAAGCTTACAAGAAATGATGACTCCTTTAAGGCTGATACTATCACAGCATGGTCTCGAGTAAGCTTCTTCATTTTATGGAACGTAGCAATGGTAGCAATAGGAACTGCACAATGAAAAGAAAGCCATTGGAATTGTAACAATGGTAACAATTCCTTTTTTTTTTTGGTCGGACTTAACTATTCCTTAATCCAACGGCAATATAATCATGACGCTAACATTAGCATAAAATTACTTTATTCCATTAACAAGTAATAATTTTTCAGCAATTCGAGACTAGCCAACTAGAATACTACTTAACATGGTTCTGAAAGAATAAGTTTTGGTACAGGAAAGCACCCACTATCGTATAACAGGTGCAATTTCTCTATTCAATACGCAATGAACACAGTTTCATACTTTCAATGATAGATGTTTTCAGATACCAGAAAGTCCATTACTACATTAGCAAATCCTCAGAATTTGGTCTCAGAAAATAGAATATAACCAAGAGCCTAGTGCCTATTTCTAAGAAAAATACTACTTTGCATAATTCTGCAAGACAATCTTTAGGTACAGGACAGTCCCAACCCAATTTCGTATATCAGTTGAGATTTCTCTATTCAATACGCAATGGTCACAAAGTTTCACACTTTTCAATGACACATGTTTTCAAGTATCAGAAAGATCATAACTACAATAACAATTCCTCAAAGTTGGCCTTAGAAACTAGCATAAAATCAAGGTTCTAATGCCCAATTCCAAGTGAAATAAAAATAAACTCACCAAAGCCTTTTTTGTTTCTCTTCATAGCATTCAGAAGAAATTTGTCAGTAGGCAAATTCTCATCACTAAAGTAGTATTCAACCTGCAACATGTAAAACACACACTAGATTCAGCAATTAACCTTACAAAAGAACTTACCAATAATAACCCCAGAACCGTAATGTTCTATGGATTTCAAAATTTCTCAATCAAAATTCACTTGCCTGTCTAATGATCTTCTTCTTCAACTCATCGATTGAAACAACAACAGCAACGTCGGTCTCAACCAGATTATCACCTTCGCCGTGATCCTGATCGCGATCCTCGCCGCTATTTCGCTCGTGGTCATAATCATCATCCGACAGAGATAAAAAAGGTATCTCGGAGGGAACAACATCATCGGAAGATCCAGTAACTGGTAACGAATCAACTTCATGTGACGACGATTGCGATTGAGAAACAACCGCGGTGGCGTCTTCTGGTGCCTGGAGTGGAACGGCGGCGGGGATGGAAGGGGTTTCCATGTTTCCGGCGGAGCGAAGAGGAAGAGAAGACATAAGACTCGCCGGAGAAGAGAGAAGAATCGTCACGCTCTCTCCTCTATTGCGTCTTTTTGAGTCTCTTCCTCTTACCTCTCAGCCGACGCGTCTTCTCGCTTCTCCAAATTTTATAATGTTCCAAAGACTTTTTCCTAAACGGTCAAAGGGCTAATTTCGTCATCTCGCTATTAAACGGTGGCGTAGTGGATCGACACTTGGTTCGAGGTAAGTTGATGGGCTTTGATCTAGTAGCCTCTTTAAAAGGCTTTCACTTGCCCGATCTAGTAGCCTTTTTAAAAGGCTTTGTTAGCTATCTGTTACTTTTAATACCTGTTACTCTGTTAGCATATCTAGAAATCAATTTTCGTTTTTCTTATAAAAAAAAAAACATTATGATAGAAAATAAAAGGTTTTTAGATGGCTTTCTTATAACAAAAATAAAAATAAAGTAATATGATATAACAAAAAAGAGTGAAGAGGAATTCTTGAATAAGAACTTATAAGATACTCTTNCAGAGTAACTCTTTTGTGAGATGTACCATAGCTCTGTACTCAGCTTCAGCAGAAGAAAGACTAACGGTATCTTGTTTCTTTGTTTTCCAGGAGATGGGGGATGTACCAAGTTGAACCAAATATCCTGTGACAGAACGACGGGTGAGAGGACAACCTGAGTAATCAGTATCACACCAGCCGTTAACTTGGAAAGTTGTTGCAGCTTTTAGGAGAACTCCTTGACCGACAATCCCTTTGATGTAACGAACCACACGGAGTGCTGCATGCCAATGGTCCTTTCGTGGCTGATGCATAAACTGAGAAAGAATATGCACAGANTTACCTCTCAGCCGACGCGTCTTCTCGCTTCTCCAAATTTTATAATGTTCCAAAGACTTTTTCCTAAACGGTCAAAGGGCTAATTTCGTCATCTCGCTATTAAACGGTGGCGTAGTGGATCGACACTTGGTTCGAGGTAAGTTGATGGGCTTTGATCTAGTAGCCTCTTTAAAAGGCTTTCACTTGCCCGATCTAGTAGCCTTTTTAAAAGGCTTTGTTAGCTATCTGTTACTTTTAATACCTGTTACTCTGTTAGCATATCTAGAAATCAATTTTCGTTTTTCTTATAAAAAAAAAAACATTATGATAGAAAATAAAAGGTTTTTAGATGGCTTTCTTATAACAAAAATAAAAATAAAGTAATATGATATAACAAAAAAGAGTGAAGAGGAATTCTTGAATAAGAACTTATAAGATACTCTTAAAAGCTCCATGAAACACAATGCATGTTTTTCATATATTGATAAATTTTTCTTTTAAAAATTAAAGGTTCTTATGGATGGAGATGCTTAAGTCATTAATCCAAAATTATGAAAAGCAGGAGGACTTATTTTTATATCTTCATATGATATTTGTAAATTCTGAAAAAGTATATTTACTTATAAATATTCTATTCACTTATAAGTTATAACTATTCTACTATTATATTCATGTGATATTTTTATATAACATTCGATATTTTTTACACATTTAGTTTTTTTAGATGATGTAAGATCCATAACCGGCGCTGAGATATATTGAGCCACAAACCCATTTTTGTGTCTGTTTTATATATATTTTGAAGGAAAAAACATGAAAAAAAAAAAATGTAAGTGCTGCGGTTCAAAATCTAAATATAAGATGTCTGTATTACATTACTTTTACCACTAGGATAGACAAAGTTTTGTTGAACAATGGCTGATTATATGACTAGTAAGATCCAATTAGCGCTAAATCCAATAGTAGAAAATTTGTTCAACATAAAATTTTTGATGTAGCCTATTTCTAAGAAAAAATATTGCCAAAAAAACGAACACGGAAATTAGTGCTACCATATGTAGGAAGAACATGGCAATTTTTATGTAGCCTATTTCTAAGAAGCTTTTTGACTTGGTTGTCTTTTCTCTTTTCAACATTTGCGTTAATCACCTAAAAAATGAAAAAAAAAAAAAACAAATATAGGTGTTGATCCTAGGAAAAAACTTCAGAATTCGTATAATATGTATTGTTCAATATATATTACAAAACAAATATAGTAATTTGCAAACATAAACTTTGCCTATAAAGTATAAATCATTTGGAGGAGAAGAGTTTTTTCAAAAGATAACTATGAAAGATAATTAAAAAAATGAACAAAATTACAAGAAAATAACTGAACTGAACAGAGGGAGAAGACCAGATCGAATGAATATTCTGATGTATTGCAGTGAGTCAATTACATAGCTTATATAAGCTGATACAGAATCCTAAGTCATAAATACAATGATACGATATCTGCTATGAATAAATATATGCGATATGATTTCCCTAAACATGTGGGATATGATATACAATATCCCATTAACCCCCCCCCCTCAAGCTGGAACATGGAGATTACGAATGCCCAGCTTGCGGCGAAAAATCTCAAATGACGGACCACCAAGCGGTTTGGTGAAGATATCCGCTAACTGCTCATCAGTGCCGACATGAATAGGAACAATGTCACCAGACTGGATCTTTTCCCGAACAAAATGACAATCATTTTCAATATGCTTCGTACGCTCATGGAAAACCGGATTTGTGGCTATGTAGATACCAAGGTCCGCAAGAACACGCTTCATCCAGAGTAACTCTTTTGTGAGATGTACCATAGCTCTGTACTCAGCTTCAGCAGAAGAAAGACTAACGGTATCTTGTTTCTTTGTTTTCCAGGAGATGGGGGATGTACCAAGTTGAACCAAATATCCTGTGACAGAACGACGGGTGAGAGGACAACCTGAGTAATCAGTATCACACCAGCCGTTAACTTGGAAAGTTGTTGCAGCTTTTAGGAGAACTCCTTGACCGACAATCCCTTTGATGTAACGAACCACACGGAGTGCTGCATGCCAATGGTCCTTTCGTGGCTGATGCATAAACTGAGAAAGAATATGCACAGAAAAAATCAAATCAGGGCGTGTGGCAGCGAGATAGATCAAACGCCCGATTAGTCGACGATACTGTGCAGGTTGTGGAAGCAAAGGCGATTTTGAGAGAGCCAGTTTATGATTCTGTTCGAGAGGAAAATCAGCAGGCTTGCAGCCGAGTAAACCAGCTTCAGCAACGATCTCTAATGCATACTTACGCTGACTAAGATAAAAACCAGCTGTGCTCCGAGCCACTTCAATGCCCAAAAAATATTTTAGAGGTCCCAAATCTTTCATCTTAAAACAACTTGCCAAATAATCCTTGAACATTTGTAGCGCTTCAGGAGAATTACTTGAGACAATCATGTCATCAACATAAATGAGAATGTTGATTTGAAGACCCCCTTTAGCAAACGTAAACAATGAATAATCGGACATGGATTGAACAAAACCATAGTCACGAAGAGAGGTTGTCAGCTTCGCAAACCAGCACCTTGGAGCCTGTTTTAATCCATACAATGATTTCCTTAAGCGACAAACCTTCTTATCATCTGCTACATGAAAACCTGGAGGAGGTTTCACGTAGACCTCTTCTTCAAGGTCACCATGGAGGAAGGCATTGTGCACATCCATTTGATGAACAACCCAGTTTCGACCTGCAGCAACTTCAAGAAACAACCGAACTGTCTCCATTTTGGCAACTGGAGCAAAAGTATTACCATAATCAATACCTTCTATCTGCTTATTACCCAGAGCAACTAATCGTGCCTTATACCTCTCTATTGTGCCATCAGCGCGATGTTTGATTTTATAAACCCACTTGGAACCAATAGCTCGTTTTCCTGGGGGTAAATCTTCAATCGTCCAAGTTTCGTTCTCCTCCAAAGCTTTGACCTCTGTACCCATTGCATCCTTCCAAACACGTTTTTGAACTGCTTGGTTAAAACTTCGAGGTTCAGCGGCCTCCGTAACCGCGACCAGATACGCTCGATGTGTTGCAGAAAAACGAGTGTTCCCAACATAATTGTGAATAGGGTACAAACACGTACCTTTGATAGGTTGCAGAAACCGTGTTTGGACAGAATTTGTGACATAATCGTTCAAAGCAACAGGCTGAGACCGTGTTCGTTCACTGCGACGAAGTGGAATAGGTGCCGGAGGTGGAGAAGCAACTGGTGCTGGAATAGGTGCGGGGGAAGGCGAGTCAGGATCAGAATCGGCCGGAGTTGATTCACCGACGTCGGAAGAGGAATCAGGTCGAATCGGAGATGGATTGTCAGGAGTCGGGGAGGATTGTCGCGATGAAGAAGACAAATTTGGGTTTGGACTTAAACCATTCGATGGGCCTTGAGGATTTATGGGCCTAGAAATGTCATCAGGTAATGGACCAGCCGAGAGAGAAGCCCATAAAGGATCCTCTTCTTCTTCCATTCGAGCGAGAGAGGATTGTGCAGAATCCTCGTGAAAAGGATATGTACTCTCATAGAATTTGACATCACGAGAAACAAAAAACTCATGATTCTCAAGATCATACAACCGCCAAGCCTTCTTCCCATATGGATAGCCTACAAAAACACACTTACGACTTCTTGCTGCGAATTTATCACCTTTATGAGCATGGTCATAAGCATAGCACAAACTTCCAAAGACACGCAAGTGACCATAAGCTGGAGCCGTGTTATGAAGTCGTTCATACGGTGTTGAACCATTCAAAACAGAACTCGATGTACGATTGATCAAGTACGCAGCCGTTAAGATACACTCTCCCCAAAACTCAATGGGAAGAGACGCTTGAAAACGAAGTGCGCGGGCAATGTTGAGAATGTGACGATGCTTGCGTTCTACACGGCCATTCTGCTGTGGTGTTGCGACACAAGAGGTTTCATGGAGAATTCCCTGAGACCGAAAGTAACTAGACATAGCGATGAACTCAGTACCATTGTCGCTGCGTACACGTTGAACCCGTGTTTTAAACTGACGGTCAGCCATGGAGAGAAAATGTTTGAAGTTAACCGCAGTCTCAGTTTTGTGAACTTGCAGATACACCCAAACACTTCTGGAATAATCATCTACAATTGTTAGAAAGTAACGAGCTCCAGAATGAGATGGACTTTTGTATGGTCCCCAAAGATCGATATGAACCAATTCAAAAATAGAAGTTGTTTTATTGCCGCTTAGAGGAAAAACAGATCTTGTATGCTTAGCGCGGAGACAAACATCACACGCCTTATTTGAAATTGTAGAAACAACAGGAACATCAATATTTGAGAGAGAACCAACTATCCTAGCAGCAGGATGACCCATCCTCTTATGCCACAGCTCATAAGACTTCTCTTCCTGAGATGACACCGAAGCAGCCAACTCCAATCTGCAGAAGCGGAAAGTTCCAGCATCACGCTTCCCCGCACCAATCATCGTCCTCAAAGCGCGGTCCTGGATAACAAGGAATTTGTCAGCCATCTGAACCACACAACCATTTTCATCCATGAGTTGGCCGAGTGAAATCAGATCAGAATGAAAACCAGGGACATAAAAAACAGACTGCAAGACCAAGTTGTCACCCAAAACCACTGTGCCTTCTTTAACAGAGATACGTTCCCGACCATCAGCTAAAATAACCAAGACCGGTTGATCCATATTTCTCACATTATGCAGAATGTTAAAATTGCCGGTAAGGTGATGAGAGGCACCAGAGTCAAGTATCCAAGAGGGAGAAGAAGACTTACCCGAAATGTTTTCAGAGCTAGAACTGGCACCACCATTGAGAAGAGACATAAGAGTTCGCCATTGGGTGTCGTTAAGACCAGTAACACCGTCTTTGTCTTTGTCGGTGATCACATGGTTGCCAGTTTGAACAAGTGGAGGAGCAGTGACATGGACAGCATTGGCATATGACGGACCACCGCGACCACGACCTTGACCACCCATATTCACCGCACCACGACCTCGACCAGAAGACGTACGAGACCTAGGACGATCACCCCACCACTCGGGGTAACCAATCACAGCATAGCAGCTGTCGGAACCATGCCCAGATCGATTACAATGCTTACAAAACAGAGGTTTGTCCTTGTCATCACGACGAGACACCGGCTTGATCTGAGCAGCAAAAGCACTCATCTCCTGCTGATCATCACGAGTCTGACTTCCATGCCGGACGAGGTCTTCTTCTTGACGTACAATATTATAAACCTCCTCCATCGGTTGAAGTGGAACTCGAGAGATCAAACTGGATCTCACGGTGCGATAGGAAGCATCATCAAGACCAAAGAGGAACTGATGCACCTTGTCTTCTTCACGGTCTCGTTCGTGAACCTCGCCAAGGTTACACTCACACTTGCCGCACTTACAGACACGAAGAGGACGGTACGCAGCCATACTGTCCCAAATACGATTCAGCTTGCCAAAATAAGCTTCGATGGCAAGACCGCGCTGTTTGCAACACGCCAACTCCGCTTTGATTTGTTGGATTTTAGGACCATTCATGACAGAGAAACGCTTCTTGAGATGATCCCACAGATCTTTAGCAACATCTCGGTGAGAGATATTCGAACGTAACACCGGGTCAATGGACATCTTGATCCATGACACAAGAAGCGCCTGAATCGTCCACCAATCTTCGAGATCTAGAGATCCTTCAGCCGGTCGAGCAATGGTACCATCAAGGAAACCAAACTTCTTTCGAGACAACAACGCCGTCTTCATACCACAAGACCACTCATCGTAGTTCGTACCCATGAGCAGAGGGTGAGAGATCACCGCTCCAGGATTATCAGCGGCTGTCAAGTCGTACGGAGAGATCGTACGGCGAACCTCCGTAACAGCCATAGTCGGGGTTGGTCGGGTCGGAGTCACTTGTTCTGAAGCCATCGGAGAACAAGAAGAACAATCGGGGGAAAAAAATGTTTATAAAAGTGTTTCAGGCTCTGATACCATGAACTGAACAGAGGGAGAAGACCAGATCGAATGAATATTCTAATGTATTGCAGTGAGTCAATTACATAGCTTATATAAGCTGATACAGAATCCTAAGTCATAAATACAATGATACGATATCTGCTATGAATAAATATATACGATATGATTTCTCTAAACATGTGGGATATGATACACAATATCCCATTAATAACCCAAAACAAAAGTAACAATATAATATCAAAAAACTCAAATTTATGATATGTTCCATTTTCTATATAAAAATAGTATATCACAAAACATATAGTAGTGATATTATTTAGAAGAAATCAAAGCTTCAACATTAATCTAAAAATTGTATATCACAATACATGTATTAAGTATTATTCTATTTACTATATTAATTGCAAAAAAAAAACATGTATCCCAAAAAAATAGTGATTGGCAAACATAAACTTTGCTTAAAAAGATCATTTACATGGAGATTACCCAAGAAAAGAAAAAAAAAACAATTTAACGCATAATCTCTTGTATATATATATATATATATATATATATCTAGATCCAATCATGAATATGTGTAATTTATATACCATAAGAAGAAATGATATTAGCCCTACTTGATCATGATAAATTTTGTATAATGGCACTTGATGGGCTTGACTTATCCCCTTCAAGAGAATTTACTTTAGCCCAATATTGTTCATATATTTATATTATGAAAATGTGTAATTTATAAAAAAGAAGAATAAAAACTGAGATTGCCAAAAAAAACAATTGTAGCTTTGGGCTAAACGTTTATTTTTATTGTATACTAATAATGTGTAGGCATTGTAGTACTTGATTGTATATATCCAATGAAAACAAATTTGTAAGTGTTGGTCATACGAAAAACGATAGATATAACATATTTCTAAATGATGTGACTAAAACGTTCATTGGTTTGGATTTGAACCCTAGACGATTAGGACATGAAAGAGAGCAACTAGTCTATAGAATACTCGTATTGGAATGATGACTCGGAGATTGAAATTTTATAGTCTCTCTTATCTACCACTTAAAACGAATGTTGATCTACACACTAACATATCATCAAAATATTATTTACCTTATGACCGCTATGCATGTCGACACTGACCAATCAAGAGTGATTTGTTAAGTATAACACTATCAATTTGATTTCCCATATAAAAAGACGAATCATGTAAGAAAGAATCACTTTTACATTTGAGATATGTACGTCGACTATGCATTATGCAACATAATTCGTCGAAATGATTGTACGTTAAGGTTTTTAAGAGTGTTAAGTACTATTTAAAAACTAAGTGAAGACCTATTCTAAAGGTCTTGCCACATTAAAATAGAATTTGATATAGCGAAAAGTAAATACTAAATAAGTATAGTTGTTCAAATTTATAATATTGAGCCTGTTCGTTTCGTCGCCGCAAGTACCTGCGGCAGCGGCAGCCGCATGTGTTGTTGTTCGTTTGGTTGCCGCAGGTGCTTACGGCAAGACGCTGCGGCGAACGCTGATTCTAATTTTGGACGTCGATTAGTTGCGGCGATTAAAAATGTTGCGTTTGCCGCAGTCGCTGCCGCTGCCGTAGCCGCCTGCGTCAACGAAACGAACACGCCCATTATCAAGTGAATTCCCGACTTCATCCTTGTGTTTATCTAGTTTTNATTTGTTAAGTATAACACTATCAATTTGATTTCCCATATAAAAAGACGAATCATGTAAGAAAGAATCACTTTTACATTTGAGATATGTACGTCGACTATGCATATATGCAACGTAATTCGTCGATCGAAATGATTGTACGTAAAGGTTTTTAAGAGTGTTAAGTACTATTTAAAAACTAAGTGAAGACCTATTTCTAAAGGTCTTGCTACATTAAATAGAATTTGATATAGCGAAAAGTAAATACTAAATAACTATAGTTGTTCAAATTTATAATATTATCAAGTGAATTCCCGACTTCATCCTTGTGTATATCTAGTTTTAAGGGAATTGAAGATAAATTTGGACCAAATGAATTTAAGTAAATGAAACACACTATAGTTGCATGGCCATGTAGTTTCTTCTCGATTGCCTTAAGATGCGATTGGCTAAGTTATTTTTTTGGTCCACATTTGGTCCTCCACCAAATAAATGGGAACATTTATATTCTATATATACTCTCTTTCTACAATTTGTATGGAGTCCATATCAAGTACAAATTCTTTTACTTTTGGCTGTAAATGATAAATACATTGTTTGATCAAGATTGTTATTAGATAATATTATTATAATGACTAAAATATTAGTTTCTAAGGCATCTCATTGCTTTTTTTCCAGAGCACGACCAATTTATATCGTACACACATGTTGTTTTCTTTTTTCAAAATTAGAATATTTGATGTAACAACACTAAATTATCACTAGCAATATAGATAATATTCGACATAATCAAGTACTAATTTCCTATGAAACTTCAAAGACACTTCGGTCCGTACGAGAAATCACAAATTAAAAGAATTCATTCATAGGATTCATATGTACAGACTTATATACACGGTTAATTCTTCTAAGAAAATCAAAAGTTGTAATGCAATATTTTCATATTTGTTGTGTATAATGTGACAACGTTTCAAAAGAGAATAAACAATGCTTATTCCATTCTTCGCGTAGATATATATGAGATATGCATGCAGTACATATTCCGATTTGTAGTACTTTTTTGAAAACAATTTATCTTGGATAAATTACAAAGAAAATAACACAGAGACTTTTTGCTAAAAATATAGAAAGAGACATTAAAATTCTGTATTCTCTAAAAGTCCAAACAACAAAAGGGTTTTAGAAAATCATTAGGGTTCTACTGTTTCAGTCTTAACAGACTTGTAAGTACTCTCTCTCTTTTGTCTTTGGTCGCCTCAAATTTGGTAAACAGTCAGAGCTGACCATATCCAAAACCTATACCCATACAGCCACGTGGAAGCCACGTGAGACTCGGTGTTCGAAACTGTCATCACAAGCCACGAGGGAAAAATAATTCATACTGATGATTTTTTCATTGCCATCATTGTTCTAAAACTTGCCTGATAATAGGGGCGAGAAACGTCGGTGTCGAAATAAATATAATAGGCTATAATAATTTTTTGTTTTTGTTTTGGACCTTTTGGTGGACGACTTTTTTTTTTTTTTTTTTTCATTTAAGTTTATATTATTATTGAACAAATTACATCTGTTGAATACAAAAATATGAAAACAAAGAAATCACCTAAGACTAAACTTAAACAATTGAAGCATTAAGCCCAAACAAGGGAAGCTTAAGCTGGCAAGTTACACACTTTCAGAGACATAAGCCGGCAAGTTACAAACTTCCGGAAACAAAAATACAAAGACTAAACAACCTAGAAAAACAGGTCACTAAGGAATAAACAAAAACCAAAGATCTAAAACTGCCCACCTGAATCAGAAAGAAGCTCACAAGCTTTTCCATAGAACCTGTAAAAGCCGGAGAGTACCAATAAGACTGGAACTGCTATAAACTATGACAGCACATCGTCAACAAACCATCATCAGCACCGGCAGGAACGAAAGCAAGCTCGAACGACATCAGAGAAACAGAAGCCACAACCATCCAGTCGCACAAAACAAATCAAAAGAAGGCGAGCCAAACTAGGGACAAAGAAGAAACCTTGAGATTTGACCTGAGACAAGCCAAAGAGGACTAACAGCTCTTACACGCGGACCCTCGTCGACCCAGCTTTAACCATCTACAAAATCAAAACTGGTGACCTCCTCGCAAGAGAATAGCTGAAAGACGATTCCACTACTATGCCTAAAACCCAAAACCACAACTCAAAAGAGCCGCCGAAGTGAGCTAGTAGATGGCTAGCAACAAAATACCATCCGGTTGACAAGCAGCAAGAACGAAACCTAGCATATAACGCAAACACTGACTAGTCATGAGACCTAATAGAGCAGAAGAACTAAGGAATGAGTACCAACCAACAGAGAAGGCAAGTTTGAGAGAAGACACAAACCACAAACTTCTCTTTGCAATCTGAAACCATCGGTTGAAACCACACTAATACCAACGACACAGCCTTGTTGAAAAACCCGCAGTCCAAAGAAGAGAGAAACGAGAGAAGTACCATACTAGACCAGGAAACGACAAGCGTTCGTCTCCTTCAAACCACCAGCCACAAGAGAATCACCATAACCGAGCCACAACCTAGACTAACCCGTTAACAACATACCCGTCTCTACCACAACCAAATCTCGCCGCTGATGGCTTCTCCTTCTTCAATCAAATGCCGCTTCAAAGGGGATCATGACAACAGAGTTGCTACAACACCGGAAACAACATATCTAAACCAGAGAAAACAAGGACTAAGAAGCAAGACGAAAGAACTACATCCTCCCACAGCTCCGGTATGGAGCCCGACAGCCGGAAAGAGCAGATCGAAGAATTTTTTTTTTTTCTGCGGCGGCTAAAACTAAGAGAGAAATTAGGGCGACCACTGATGACCTTTTGGTGGACGACTATAATGATGTTTTTAGTAAGGAAGATTTGTATAATTTCACATTTGTTCTTTTTAATTTTTTTGCAACTAATTTTGAAAATCAGAAGCTCTCTGACTTTTTTTTCTTTTTTTTTTTTGACTAGAAGGCAGAACGATATGTGTGAATCTTACAAGAGAACCATTAATTTGTCTTTATGCTTTTAAAAATAAAAGTTGCTTCAATATCAATCATTCCCAGCTGACAAAAACAGTACCCAAAATGTAACTTAACTTGATTTTGTTTATAACTTAACAGGAAAGATGTGTTATACTAAGCATTATGAATGAATCATATATGTTTGTGTAAGCTAATTTGGATACATGACATAAACTAACAATCGTTTTGTAAAAAAATAAACATAACATATATGAGTCCACTTAATTCTACTATATTGTTACCATGCCATCATTCATATTCAGTCTGATATTTTTATATCAGTAATTTATTATATACATAAAGATTAACACAAAAAGTACAATATTTAACAAGAAAAAGTGAATAAATTCTTTAACAAGTTTCCAAAAAAAAACTTTTCATGGGTTGCTTCATTATCAATCATGGTATCTTAATTATTTTCCTTATGGTGAATCTGATTTTTTTCTTTTCAAAAAAGCATCTTACCATCTACCAACACATTTCAATTAAAATATGATATTGTAACTTCTTTTCACCTTTACGTTCTAGAGATTTAACTTAAGCATAGTTAGATTTACCACAACCATGGCGAAAAGAACTTTGATCAAAGAGAACCAACTACAAAACAACAAACATTTCCCCACTATGATCGACATATTAAAATATAAAATTTATCTTATACTAAAATATTCGGCCTAATCAATGTGAATACGTCAAATCATTTGGTTACAAATCTTATATTATTATATCATATGAGTTCTTAAAATTCATTTTAAATATTTTATAAAAATATAATTAAAAGATAAAATTAAGTTAGAAATAAAATATAAGAATTTAATTTTGGAAAAAGTACAATAGTAAATAAATGTAAATATTAGTAAAAACTGATGACAAATAAAGGAAATAGTGTTCAAGCTTTGTAATGCTGACACCTCAGCTTCTTTTGCCATAATGTTCCTCTATTAATATATAGGGGATTGTCAAACACACCAAGAATTCTTCTAAAATCCATAGTAACCAAATATATATACAAATAATTAATCTATTTTTTTCCAATTTAAAACAAAAAATTGTAAATAAACATAAGTAAGTGGCTTAGAAAAAAAAAATTATATATAATGTACATCAAATTTTAATATATTTTTGTAAAATTTAATTTTATTTAAAATATTTTAAAACTCACACATCGGGCGGATCCTTATCTAGATAAAAAAAATCCTAGATATTACCACGTGTATAGAATTAATAAATGAAAATTAAAAATAAGTAAATAATTGTGACAACCCGTTCCGCAGACCCCACTAGCCCACCGCTAGCTGCCCCAACGGACCGTCTGTGGACCCTGCTAGCCCACTGCTAGCCGGCCCAATAGACTCCAAGCTGGCCCTGCAGGGCATCGATCCTAACCCATCACTGTGGATATCCTAATCCACCAGTAGGTTATTAGTGCGCCATGCATTCCTCGAACCCTGGTCCACCCTTTAACAACCTTCCCACAGGACAAGCTGTCACCAATTGACCTGCAGATCAATTGGTGGCAACTTGTCATGTGGGAAGGTTGTTAAAGGGTGGACCAGGGTTCGAGGAACGCCTAGCGCACCAATAACCTACTGGTGGATGTGGATTTCCACAGAGATGGGTTAGGATCGATGCCCTGCAGGACCAGCTTAGAGTCCGTTAGGACGGCTAGCAGTGGGCTAGCAGGGTCCATAGACGGTCCGTTGGGGCAGCTAGCGGTGGGCTAGTGGGGTCCGCGGGACGGATTGTCACAATAATGTTATAATTTTGAATTTTATTGAATATATCTATATATATATATAATCTCCTTATAATTATTTTTAAAAAAACTTTTAATTTTTGTAACTTTTTTTTATAATTATCTTTTTACATTATTAATATTGTTTAAAACAAAATATTTTATTTTTGTTGTAATCTCAAATCCTTCCTATTAAATAGAAACTTTTATACATGTCAAAATCTGGTTAATGGCTAACTTTCAAAACCCAATTTTATATAATAAGATCTAAACTTTTACACATGTCAAAATCCTTTTAATGACTAACTTTTCAAACCCAATTTTATATAATAAGATATGAAGGAACAATATATCCTAATTAATCATTTTCAGAACATATATCATGTAATCAAATTGTTACTTTAAATTCATTAATTATCGAGGTGAACAAAAAAAAAAACATTAGTGTAAATAGTTTTATAGTAGATTTAGTTTATGGATTACACTTTACATATTTGATATTTTTTGTTAGAACCAAACTATACAAGTCATTAGCTAAGGGCTTGGTATCATTCAATATTTTGCTAGATATGTCGTCAGTTGTTTCTATTCTCGAACTTCTAGTGGAAAAAAATTCAACCTAACCATCTAATGATTCTGTCGTAAGGAATATTATTTATAGGTCTCACGGGTCAAAAATATACTTTGACTCTTTGAAAAGCTATAGGGACTTCATATTAGTCAATCAAACTGCCATGCATGCATTTTTCTTTCTTCACAAACTCTCCTACTCTTTTAGGTTAACATATCTATATTACACACATTTTCGAGAAAATAAAAAGAATGGCTTCTATTTGATGGATTAAAGAATATTTAGTGTAAAAACTGAATTTCACATAATGAATTTGTTTAAAGGAGAAACAAATTCAATAACATTTTCTCTCTAAAAAATCGGATCAAAGTTAACAAGCAAAGAAAATTAAAATCTCTTGAAGAACAAGCTAGGGTTTGTTCAAAAACAAAGATGAATTTAGGATTTTTGTATTAATTGCTGGATAATTTACAATGAGGGAGTATCCCTTTATTTATACTTTGTCTTAGATTACAAAATATATCTACTTTTCTAATCAGTTCGGCCGTGATTTGGAAAGTTTCTTGTTTCCTGTTAGTTCGGCCGCCAGGCGATCTGGGAGGTCGGTTCCTTATTTCTGAGCTGGGCTTCTTGACGCTATTGGGCCTTCATTTGAAGGCAGAATCCACCTCAGGGCCGAACTCCTGCTTTAGTTAACCGGTTTCCTTGCTGGTTTAGACTAGTATGTTGGGGGTGCTAATTCCCGCACCAACAATTAGTCCCCCCCCAGTTCGGTACATTCAGAAGTTAATTCAAATGTTCGGACTATAGGAAAAGAATATCCGATCTAAATCATAAGGAAAACCGAATCTAATCACCCAGATCTCCGCGCCGTTTCGTCATCCATTGTTATCGTGACACGTGTCGGACGCGTCGCTTCAGTCAGCTCGGAAGCTAAAAAGTCGTGTAGGTTGAGGAGGTCATTTCAAAAACTCTCAAGGGAATCCTTCATGGATGGTTAATACGAAGCCGGCACATAACTTTCTCCCCGGTGAGAAAGTCAGTAATTTCAAGAAATGGGCAGCTCGCTATTTCTTCGTCCGAGTAGACAATCGTTCTTTCGAGAACCCGAGATGCGGTCGTCGAAGATTGTGGAACAATTCGCCCGGTACCATCTCGTTCTTTGTTTTGTCAGATCGAACACTCGTTTTCTGACCTGATCTTAATTTTTCTTGATTTTGCAGCTCGCCCCATTTCAGCTCGGACATTAGGTCTTGAATTCCAACTAGTCAGGGACGCACTCTTCGCAGGAGTTGATCGTAGGTGAGATTGTATTACCCGACGTCGTTTTGAAGAAGCTATGGGCAAGGCCAAAACTAAGTTTCAAGTTTCGCTAGTGAGCTAGGTCAATCGTCCAAGGTCCCAACGACTACAATTGTTGACGCTGGTATGCTTCAATCCATAAATCCGAACAGCGAGCCAGTCATTGATCTCGAGTTAGAGCAAATGGAAAACGAGTTCGTCGATATTGAAAACTTCGACGATAGTCAGATCGCCCCTGATCCAGGCCATGGAAATTCAGCTCTCAATGCTTCGCTTCAGCCCCCACATGACGAGTCTGTTATCCCTGAGCAACCCGCTCCTGAGTTGAGTAGCGGTGCCAAAAAGAAGAAATCCAGGAAAGATAACAAGGACAAAGGCAAAGGCAAAAACTCTGACCAGGAAGCAAATCGAAAACGTTCTGCGGACAATGCCGGATTCGAATCCTATGATCGTTCTCTAGTCAAACAGTCAAATAATCGATCCGACCAATTTGCCTTTGACTACTTCGGGGATGGTCCTCTCGTTTGCAACCAAGCAGCTGCCGGGAAACTCTGCAGGAATCTGAAGGTGTCTTCAGTCATCTTGCCGCCGATGGACGAACTGGAGTTCCCAGATGAATTCCTTAAGGTCACCCAATCTGCACTTCAGGTTTAACTTGCACCTTTTATTATTATTTTTACTTCACAACTTAGTGTTATTTTTCCTGATTCCCTCCAGTTAACCTCGTTCGAATACAGACCGCTGCTTACGCCAACTCTCTGGTCTTGGTATATGACAGGCGAGTTAAATCAATGTCATCTGGGTAGTCTGATTTTGATAAAATGAAGGAAAGCCTTGAACAACTTCGAACTGCGTATAAGCTTAAAGAGGGAAGAATCAAGGAGCTGGAAGGCGTGGTTGCTGACAAAGAAGGGAACAACGAGCTTCTTGAAGCGAAAGTTTCCGAGCTGGAGTCACCGGAGAAAGCGCTGGAGGAAAAGAATTTCGAGCTGAAGAGGGAACTCGACGACCTGAGAACAATGTTTGAATCGGAGACAAGTCAACTTCGCCAAGACCGATTAGCAAAAGTCGAGGGTACCACAAAGAAGGCTCAGTGTCGTCTAGATAAGGTAAATGTTTATCTAGTCGAACAAGAAAAGATAGCTCGTCCGAACAAAGACATCCTCAACCAAGCGCACGGAGTTGACGAAACCGTGAAGTACCTCTTAGGGAAAGGTGCATCAATCCCTGATGACTTGGTCATTGAAATTGAGGAGAGGCGGGCGAAAGCTTTGAGTGATGTCGAGGCATTGGACATCATTGAGCTGGACGAAGGCGATCTCACCATGTCTCCAGATCAACTCGGCTTCGGACTCCTTCATCCTCGAACGACAGCTCCGGACTCTGTTTGGCATCAGCATGGATCCAATGCCGGTGTCTTCCAAGCTGATCTGTCTGATCCTTCAGAAATCTGAGACCATTGTAATGACATTGCACATTTTGAGGCCGGTTTTTCAGTACTTTTATCTTCTTGGAAAATTTCTTGACATTGCACATTTTGAGGCCGGTTTTTGCAGTACTTTTATCTTCTTGGAAAATTTCTTTTTGTGCTTGCATAAAAATATTTCCTTTATGTCCAAAGATGAAACCCTACTTGAAGAGAAATGTTAGTTTTCCAATTTCACAATTGGAAAACACTCTCCTAGAATCAGTATAAATATACTAGCCCTGTTTCTTAGTTGATCATAATTTTTATTGGACAAAGTAATTCCAAAATGCCAAGCTCTGTAGGCAGTGTTGATCATGAGGTTGAAGTCGGAAACGATGTTCCAACGTTCTTGAATTCAGAAGCTATTGGGAGGGGGATGCCCTACTATATGAATATCCGGGCTCCATGGATGCTGATGTTTCACGTTAAGTGATAGACTGGTTTTCACCTAGGGTATCAATTCCCTATGCAGTTGTAGTACAAAGGGTTATCAATCCAAATGGTTGTTATGCTAACAGATAGGATGCAATCAGAATCAAGCAAGTCAAGCCAAGCAATAAGGGGGTTTGGTTCTAACAATCCTAATATAAACAAAGTAAAAGAATATAAACAAGTAAACCACACGACCTAAGCACTCGATGCAAGCAATCGAGTACATGATCGAGTATGCAGATGAACTATGAACAGCTCGAGGTATTACTCGATGCAGGTTATCGTGTACCTGATCGGGTAAGTGGTCGAGTAAGTAAGGAAAATGCAAAGAATGAGATACGAAAGTTCCTAAGGATAGGGGTAATCAAATCCTAAGTGTTCTAGACCAATACGGATGCCTTACATGCCTCAAGCAATTATTTCCTAGACAATGAACCTCTAAAACCTTGTCACCACACTGTCGCACTAGTAACAATCAACCTTGAACATACTACCACACTGTCGCACTAGCAATATGAACAAGCAGGCATTAAGAACAATTCATTTTTGTCAGTATACTTAGACTTATCTGATTTTGTCACTCAAAGTTAAGTATACCTCTAGCATTGACCTAATCAAGCATTTTATCTACTCCTTTCGGCCTGTAGCATTGTAAACGCCCTAGATCTAATCTCAACCTGTCGGTCTGTTGACCGCATTAAGAACATCAACCTAGAAGGAAATTTATCTATCATAACAATCAACTAAAGCATCCTAACCGATCAAGAACACCTAATCATCTATCCCATCCCTAGAAACTTTGCTACACTACTCGGACATAGAAACGAATGATAAAACCATAGAAATAAACGAAAATGACATTATTAAAAAGATAGAGTAGAGTAGAAAAGAGTAGGGATAAAAGATCTATGAAAAACTACAAATTAAAAGTACAAAAACAAGAAAAAATGTTGAGTCGCTCAGTTCTCTCACAGAAGCTCTCGCTCTCTGGTTTGAGGGTCTGCGGCGTGCTCGTTTGCGAGCTAGGGAAAGAGGGGGTTTATATATGGAAACCCATTTGACCTAGCTTCCCAGACCTGCCCGATGGTCTACTCGATGGGGTACACGAGGCTTGAGTCGGGTAACTCCTCGGGTGGATCTTCGGGTTGCTCTTCGCGCTCTTGGATCCTCTTCGATCGTGTTGGGGTTCGGACTTGTTCTTGTAGCTCGATGGCTCCTTCGGGTACATGCTCGAGTTGTCCTTGTTTTTCCCCATTTTTGGCTCTTTAGCACCTGTTTTCATCCAATATATGCAAATGCAGAAATGCAACACCCTAAATGCTCTAAAACTTGATTCCTACAGTAAATGGTCTAAAAATGCTAAGTTAGAGGTATGAACAATGCAAAATATGGACAAAAAAGGATGCTAAAAACATGTAAATTAGAGTGTTATCAGACCCCCAAACTTAAATCTTGCTAGTCCTCTAGCAAGTAAGTAGGAAGGTACGGTTTGAAAGTGGAGACTCATAACCTTAAGATGCTAACCGAAGGATGCAAGCTATAGTCCTTAAAGATAGTTTAATGGTGCTAAGATCAATCAACATACTTACAAATATTTTTCTATGCTTATTGCCATGCATCGATCTAGCTCAACCTCCAACTAAAGATAAGGAACATCTCTTTCACATTCAATTAAGTGTTTGGCGAATTCTTGCAAATGGAAGGTGAATCAAGCTCAATCGGTTTCAAGGGTAAGACTTTTTGATAAGGTGGTTTCAAGCAAATTCTTTAGGTGGTTTCTCTCAAAAAGTGCAATGCTAGACAGTCGTGAAAACTATCTAAGACTGAGAACAATTTGGGCATACAAACCTTAACTCTTGATGATCTATCCTTTTTCTCATACATTCATAATATATTTTTTTATTTAAACCTGCTAGAATTAACTACCCACATCCTTGATTTTAACTCTCTATTTTTTTCTTATTTTTAACTCCCTAAGGCTTAGACTTTTAGACTTTAAAATTCTAGCTCTTAATCTCTTTTTTTTTTTTCTTTGCTAAACTCCTAATATACATATATTTTTTTTTTCTTTCTTTCTAGGAGAATATAGAAAGAACTTTTTTTTTTTTTACTTAGAGACTTGGAGCTAATTAATTCTAACCTTAGGGACTTTTCTCTTTTTTTTTTATATATTCCACAACCCATCCCCAAATAAACATTCTAACCACCTATCTTTCAAAACAGAATCTATTAGCTAGTTCGAATCTAACTTAGCTAAATCAAGAGGCAATTCTTTGTCGTTCTCAATACTCTCAAGGTTTCACAACCTATAGCACAATGAAAAGGCCTCACTCAACAATTCACGACAAGGTTTGAAAGAAAGGTTTGGGTTCAAAGGTAGGACAAATGAATCGGGTTAAACGAAAAGATTGGTAAAAATGTGGAGTGCTAACCCGAGTTTAGAATTACCATGAGCAAGTATTCAAGTTCCATAAGGAAGACAATTAAAGTTCAAATTAAATCCAATAATATAGAGATGTTCTAATGTTCAAGCAAGTGGAGGAAGCATTCAATCGACACAAAAGATCTAAGCAAAGATTTTTCATTTTTTTTCCAAAGACTGATCTAGCAACAATGAACTGTGATTAAGGGCTAAAGCTTCAATCCTAAGGTTTGATTTTAAACATGGTGGTTTTAATCATTGTCCCCTAAGATGCATATGCAACAATCCTATATGAAACAAACTAGAATCAATCCTAATATGTAAATGCAACTACATGAACACTCTTTTATTTTTTTTATTTTTTTTTTTGAAATTTTTCAAATTTTTTGGATTTTTTTAATGCACATAGATGCAGACTCAAATGAATAAAACTAACATGCAAAAATTTGAAATAACAAAAATAAGAAAATAAAACACAATGTTAAATACATTCTAGGACCCTCCCCCAAACTTAAATTACACAGTCCCTGTGTAAATAAAAGTTGGAAAAGAATCCAAGAAGCACACAAAATAAGATGAAACTAAATGCAATGTTATATACAAGTGTTGGATGAAATTGGTACCTCATGGGCTGGTGAAGAAGGAGGTTGCAGCAGCCTCCATGCTTGCCAACGTATAGCCAGGGTCGTCTCCGGCTTCAGCAGGTGTCGGTGTTTGCTCGTCAGAGAGCTCAGATATGCGTACAGACGACTTGCTCGGATCAGCATCCGAGGTGTTGATCAAGGGTGGGATCGCGTAGCTCATCGGGTATGGCATCTGGTACGGAGGAGGAAAAATTCCGNAGGTTTCACAACCTATAGCACAATGAAAAGGCCTCACTCAACAATTCACGACAAGGTTTGAAAGAAAGGTTTGGGTTCAAAGGTAGGACAAATGAATCGGGTTAAACGAAAAGATTGGTAAAAATGTGGAGTGCTAACCCGAGTTTAGAATTACCATGAGCAAGTATTCAAGTTCCATAAGGAAGACAATTAAAGTTCAAATTAAATCCAATAATATAGAGATGTTCTAATGTTCAAGCAAGTGGAGGAAGCATTCAATCGACACAAAAGATCTAAGCAAAGATTTTTCATTTTTTTTCCAAAGACTGATCTAGCAACAATGAACTGTGATTAAGGGCTAAAGCTTCAATCCTAAGGTTTGATTTTAAACATGGTGGTTTTAATCATTGTCCCCTAAGATGCATATGCAACAATCCTATATGAAACAAACTAGAATCAATCCTAATATGTAAATGCAACTACATGAACACTCTTTTATTTTTTTTATTTTTTTTTTTGAAATTTTTCAAATTTTTTGGATTTTTTTAATGCACATAGATGCAGACTCAAATGAATAAAACTAACATGCAAAAATTTGAAATAACAAAAATAAGAAAATAAAACACAATGTTAAATACATTCTAGGACCCTCCCCCAAACTTAAATTACACAGTCCCTGTGTAAATAAAAGTTGGAAAAGAATCCAAGAAGCACACAAAATAAGATGAAACTAAATGCAATGTTATATACAAGTGTTGGATGAAATTGGTACCTCATGGGCTGGTGAAGAAGGAGGTTGCAGCAGCCTCCATGCTTGCCAACGTATAGCCAGGGTCGTCTCCGGCTTCAGCAGGTGTCGGTGTTTGCTCGTCAGAGAGCTCAGATATGCGTACAGACGACTTGCTCGGATCAGCATCCGAGGTGTTGATCAAGGGTGGGATCGCGTAGCTCATCGGGTATGGCATCTGGTACGGAGGAGGAAAAATTCCGGCATAATCACCCGATTGGGTGCTCGATGGGTGCATCGGATAGTGCATCGTGTACCCCATCGGATTGGGTGTCGGGTAAGCGTCAGAGTGGCTTTTCCTCGATGCTTCTGGTCAGGTGAGGTCTTCCTCAGCTCGGGGCTTGTACNCAATAATATAGAGATGTTCTAATGTTCAAGCAAGTGGAGGAAGCATTCAATCGACACAAAAGATCTAAGCAAAGATTTTTCATTTTTTTTCCAAAGACTGATCTAGCAACAATGAACTGTGATTAAGGGCTAAAGCTTCAATCCTAAGGTTTGATTTTAAACATGGTGGTTTTAATCATTGTCCCCTAAGATGCATATGCAACAATCCTATATGAAACAAACTAGAATCAATCCTAATATGTAAATGCAACTACATGAACACTCTTTTATTTTTTTTATTTTTTTTTTTGAAATTTTTCAAATTTTTTGGATTTTTTTAATGCACATAGATGCAGACTCAAATGAATAAAACTAACATGCAAAAATTTGAAATAACAAAAATAAGAAAATAAAACACAATGTTAAATACATTCTAGGACCCTCCCCCAAACTTAAATTACACAGTCCCTGTGTAAATAAAAGTTGGAAAAGAATCCAAGAAGCACACAAAATAAGATGAAACTAAATGCAATGTTATATACAAGTGTTGGATGAAATTGGTACCTCATGGGTTGGTGAAGAAGGAGATTGCAGCAGCCTCCATGCTTGCCAACGTATAGCCAGGGTCATCTCCGGCTTCAGCAGGTGCCGGTGTTTGCTCGTCAGAGAGCTCAGATATGCGTACAGACGACTTGCTCGGACCAGCATCCGAGGTGTTGATCGAGGGTGGGATCGCGTAGCTCATCGGGTAGGGCATCGGGTAGTAGGATGGAAATGGCGGAAGAGGCCCAGAATGATCACCAGTGTATCCACTCGCAGGGTGCATCGTGTACGGCATCGTGTATGGAATCTCGTACGGTGGAGGAAAAATTCCAGCATAATCACCCGATTGGGTGCTCGATGGGTGCATCGGATAGTGCATCGTGTACCCCATCGGATTGGGTGTCGGGTAAGCGTCAGAGTGGCTTTTCCTCGATGCTTCTGTTCGGGTGATATCCTCCTCAGCTTGGGGCTCGTATGATGATGCTCTTTGAGGTTCTAGAGGTGGTAGTCCTCAAGTTCCTCCTAGTGGTCTGCTTCGCCCTATCCATGTAGGTGCTTGTGCCGAGGTAGGAGCTGAGGCACAGCTTGCCTTGTCTTGCAACTCCTTGATCTGACCTCCCATTACCTTCACTGAACCGGCAAGATCCTTCACCTTTTTCACCAGGAACTTGTTCATCTTCTTCAGCCAGCCAATTCTCTTGTGAGCTTCCCTCACTCCTACTGGTTGCTTTTGAGAGCATGCGTACTCCTCAAAATCAAACTCCTCCGAGCTATCTCCTTGTCTCTGCCCGGTCTCTTCTCTCTTCTCAGCCTCGGATTCCTCCTCCGGGTTGTACAGCTCTTCCAACGGTGGTGCGAAGTCAATGTTGTGCCCTAACCGAACCTTGGTGTATGCGACATTGGGTAAAACCATTTGAGCAGCTCCGGCGGTTGGATGGACAAACTTGAACAATGTCATGTCATTAGGCCTTTCATAGGCCAAGAATCTCGCCAGCACGAGGTAGTCCGTATCCAGCCACCTTGGTTCGTGGACAATTCCCTTTAAGGGCACATCGCATGCCACTAAGATTGGTGTAACTAGTCCCCCAATAGAGATCTCTCCGCCTCCTTCTCTCCTTTTCACAGCCCAAGATTTCAAGTACAGGAATTGATCGAGTAGCACGAACAACATACTAGTATCAGCTATGTCTCCTACTAGCGGTGTTCCATCCCTAGCACTATCCAAAACTCCACACAATGCAACATCCAATAACTGAAGCTCATGGTCGTTCACGTTCCCAGTCTCTTTTCTAGCAAAGAGAGTGCATGCGAGGGACTTGTGAAAATACCTCAAAACAGGGCTCCTTATTTGAGCAGATTTGGAGCTCGTGGACTTGTAGGGGTGCTTGTCTCCTATTGTCAGCCATAGGGACCTCATCTCTTCCTTGCTGACCTCCATACCTTCCCCACTACCAGCCTTGAAGCCATACAGCGTCTCCATCTCCTTGAAAGTCAGCCGGTATTCCGTGTTCCGAACGGAGAAGTTGATGAACCCGATCCCCCCATCGGGTAGTAGGGTCGGGTGATCCTCGAAATAGTGTAGCTTCAGGGTTGAAAGGAAGTGGACCGTCTCCTCTTCATAAGCTTCTAGATGGGATCGCATCATATTGCCCAGGTGGCACATATCGAACAAAAACTCAACGTCTCTAGCGATGCCCAATTGCTTCATTGTCTCACGGTGAGGGTATCGGGTACCAACGAAGCTCATCTTCCGGAAGACCTTGAATAGTCTAGCCGGGGTGTCTACTTCCTTTATCTTCAGCCTCGCGAGGTTTGGCGGGTTCTCTCTCTCTGCTCCTCTTCTCTTTCTCTTTTCTCCTCCTCGGCGTGTTGATCTTCTTCAACCACTGCTCTCTCAACCACCTTCTCAGCCTTCTCCGAAGCCGGTCTCTTCCCCCTTGCAATTGCGGCTCTACTCCTTGATCGAGAGGTTTGGATCTCACCTTGTTCTTCTCCTCCAGCATCAGAGTCGACCTCCATAGGGTCGGTAAGCATTTTTTCGGACGTAGACAGGTCCCTACGTCGAGGAGAACGGCGGACAGCACTCGCCATTGGACTCGGTGAGCGAACTCGGGGGCTTACTCAATCGGTTACTCGAGCATCAGGTCGGGTGGTAGATCGAGTTGTGCATCGGGTTGGGGAGGCTAAACGTCCATCTAACGGTCGGGAATGTGGAACGTTTCCTCTTCCTTGGGGTTGTTGAACTTCGGCGGCGTCTCCTCCGGTTGTAGCAGCGGCGGAGGTAAATCTTCTTCCTTTCCTTTGGTAGGTTCTAGCGGTTGGCTCCATGTCGATTCCTTGAGAAGAAAAAGAAAAGCTAGTTCTTGGGATTAATAGGGTTAGTCTCCAAAGAAAATCGAATGAACTTGGAATCGAGAGAGAAGAATAGAAACTTATGTGAATTGAAAAGCTTAAGAGAATGAGGGAGACTTATCGGTGATGAAAAGGGAGAAGGGTTCGACCTCCTTAAATAGGCTAGGGTTTCGGTTGGTGGGCTTCACTGAGAGTGGGCTTCCTTGCGGAATTCGGACTCCACTCTCTACCCGAGCGAAGACACGATCAGGCGCGTCGAGTACGGTGTCGGGTTGACCTTCGGGTTTACCAATTCCCTCTTCCCAATTTTCCATTTTTTTTTATTAAATTGCAAAAATAGGAAAATTAAATAAAAGTAAATAAAGCTAGTAGACTAAAAATTAAAAGATACCTTTGGGACTTCCTCCCAAGTGAGCTTGTTTAAAGTCACTAAGCTTGACTCTTCATGCTCCTTAAGCATGGGACCCATGTGGAAGAGGTTCTGGGATCCTCTCCACTTCAGTAGGTTGGTTCAAAAGATCTCCCTGATTTTGTCCAGGTTCCATGGCAAATGTGGTGTTGACCTCTTCAAGATGTAGCATTTTTCTTTGTTTGGTCCTGGTGGAAAAAATCTGACTATCTATGGTTGGCCTCTTAACCCCTTTCTTCACCTCAAACTCCATCTTGAGGTGTTCACCATGTTCTATCCTGATCTTGCCTCGTTTCACTTCGATAACCGCACCAACTGTTGCCAAGAATGGTCTTCCTAAAATCAGTGGATCATCCGGTTCCTTATCCATATCCAGGATCATGAAGTCGGTAGGCACTTCCAGTCTCCCTATCCTTAGGGGCAGATTTTCCAAAATGCCTATCGGATGTCTTACCGTTCTATCAGCTAGAACCAGATACTGCTTACTTGGTTTGAAGTCGGTGAATCCCAGCTTGTTAGCAACTGAAAGCGGCAAAATGCTGACTGAAGCTCCAAGATCACACAAGCAGCTCTTGAAAATCCGAAATCCTATTGAACATGGCAATGTGAAAGAGTCAGGATCTTCAAGTTTTTCCTCAATTCTTACCTCGGGATCCAAACAAATTCCACTTCTCAGAATTTCAAATTTGATCTCCTTGACAACCTCCTTAACCTCATCCTCCAATCTAGCTGCTTCCTTTGCAGCTTCCTGCTGAAGCTCATGTGGGAGCAAAAGCTTAGGTGGTGGAGCTTTGCACTTAGCCATTCGCTCTGCAAGCGCCTCCAGCTTGATGTCAAGTGCAGCATTGAACCTTTCCTCTAACTCCCCTTCCTTTGTTGCAGGTGGTTGAGGCTGATCTATCTTTTCAACATCTACTTGATGCATCATCCGATCAACACCATCGTGTAGGTCATTGGGTTCCACTTCGAGTTGTTCTTCGGTTTGTGATTCTCCTACCATTGCTCGATCATCAACTCGATCAGTCTCTTCGGGTGAAGGCTCGGGTTCATACTCGGATATATAGTACTTGGCCTCATTTTTCAATGGGTGTTCCACATCCTTCCCATTTTGATCATCACTGTCCCCAGTGAGGTAATCGTCATAGTCATCATCAAGGAATATGGCTTGAGCAGTCGCATAATCCTTGGGGTTTTGAACAGCCTTACCTGAGAGTTGGTTGATCTTTGGTGCTGGTTGGTTGTTGTGGTGGCCTTCCAGGTATCGAACCTTTGTGTTGAGTGATTCGTACTTGGCATTGAGATCATTGTCTCCTAAGTCGATCTTGTTGCTCATCTCCGCGAACCGTTTCGTGATGTCCATAGACGCTGTAGCCTGATTCTGAATCATTTGCTGAATGAGACCGCGTAACTCAGCTTCTTGTGATTGGTTTGGTGGACCTTGGTGTTGTTGGAATCCAGGTGGTTGGTTGTAGGTTCTTGAGTACTGCTGCTTAGGTGCATAGCCTTGGTTGTATTGGACAAAAGGCTTCTGTTGGATCTGGTTCCCTTGAACTGCAGATGGGTAAGTTTGGTCCTGAGGATTCGCAACATTAGGGTTTCGATAAGATAGGTTCGGATTCGGCTTGAAGTTGTTGTACCCTCTGTTGTACCCTCCTTGGTTGTTGATATAGTTAACATACTCTAGTTGCATAGTTAACATACTCTAGTTGCAAAAGCTTAGGTGGTGGAGCTTTGCGCTTAGCCATTCGCTATGCAAGTGCCTCCAGCTGGATGTCAAGTGCAGCACTGAACCTTTCCTCTAACTCCCCTCCTACCAGAGCACCTCCTACCAGAGCAGGTGGTTGAGGCTGATCTCCTTTCTCAACATCTACTTGATGCATCATCCGATCAACACCATCGTGTAGGTCATCGGGTTCCACTTCGGGTTGTTCTTCAGTTTGTGATTCTCTAACCAGTGCTCGATCATCAACTCGATCAGTCTCTTCGGGTGAAGGCTCGGGTTCATACTCGGATATATAGTATTTGGCCTCATTCTTCAATGAGTCATCCACATCCTCCCCATCTTGATCATCACTGACCCCAGTGAGGTAGTCCTCATAGTCATCATCCAGGAAAATGGCTTGAGCAGTCGCATAATTTTTGGGGTTTTGAACAGCTTTACCCGGCAGTTGATTGATCTTTGGTGCAGGTTGGTTGTTATGGTGGCCTTCCAAGTATCGAACTTTTGTGTTGAGTGATTCGTACTTGGCATTGAGGTCATTGTATCCCGAGTCGATCTTGTTGCTCATTTCGGCGAATCGTTTCATGATGTCCACAGAAGCTGTAGCTTGTTGCTGAATCATTTGCTGAATAAGACCACGTAACTCAGCTTCTTGTGACTGGGTCGGTTGACCTTGGTGTTGTTGGAACCCTGGTGGTTGGTTGTAGGTGCCTTAGTATGGTTGCTTAGGCGCATAGCCTTGGTTGTACTGGACAAAAAGCTTCTGTTGGGTCTTGTTCCCTTGAACTGCAGATGGGTAGGTTTGGTCTTGAGGATTTGCAACATTCGTGTTCCGATAAGATAGATTTGGGTTCGGCTTGAAGTTGTTGTACCCTCTGTTGTACCCTCCTTGGTTGTTGATGTAGTTAACATCCTCTAGCTGCATAGTCTCCCCATCTTGCTGTTGAAACTGCTCTTCCTCTGATATAGCATGGACATGCTTCTGCTGGTTGAGGAGCTGATCGAGCTTGTCATTGAGGGCTTTCATGTCCCTCTTGTACTTGGCATCTTCCTCTCATGTTGATCGCACATAGCGATAATATTCCTCATTGTAGTTGCCATCAGATTGAGCCAAGTTCTCAACTAGGTCCCAACCTTCATCAACATCCTTGTTGAGGAAGTTACCATTGCTTGCGGTGTCCAGCAACATCCGTATCTTGGGTACCACTCCTCGGTATAGTGTGCTTAGCAATGATGCATTACTGAAGCCGTGATGTGGACATTGAGTTGTGTACCCCTTGAAACGTTCCCAAGCTTCATTGAACGTTTCGTTGTTCTTCTGTACAAAGCTGGAAATTTCATTTCGCAGCCTTGCTGTTCTGGAGTTTGAGAAAAATTTGGCCAGGAATGCCTTCTTGCACGCTTCCCAAGTGGTGATGGACTCCTTAGGGAGCGATTTCTCCCAGATGTGTGCTTTATCTCCCAAAGAGAATGGGAAAAGCCTGAGGTTGAATCCATCTTCGCTGACTCCATTTATCTTAGTTAGGCTACAGAGCCTATCAAATTCATCCAGATGATCCAATGGGTCCTCCATTGGCAGTCCATGAAACTTGTTGCTTTGTATCATCTGGATGAGACTACTCTTGATCTCAAAATTGTTGTTTAGCACAGCTGGTGGCACAATGCCATTCCTCTGAGTGTGAGTAGTCAGAGCATCTCCTGCTCCTATGTTGGTCCTTGCTTGAGGAGCTGGTGGACCGTTCTGATTATTCATCGTCTCCTCAATGGTTTCTAGTTCCGATTGAACTTGTTGTCGTCTAAGTAGTCGAGGTCTGTCGATGTTGTCGATGAAAGGATTCAGGTTCTGGCTACCTCTGGATCGCGTTTGCATGCACAAGCAAGTATCCGAGTGTGTACGCGAAGATCAGCTCGATCAGGTGATCGAGTGACGGGTCGGGTGGGTGCTCGGGTTGTACCTGAGATCCAAAACAAACAAAGGCGAAAGCATACAAGTCAGTATCCGAAACAGATATAAACAAACAAACTTGATCTAGCAAGTCCTGAAATCCTAAACGTAGCAAAAAGAAACAACCAAATGGCAACGGCGCCAAATTGATAGACTGGTTTTCACCTAGGGTATCAATTCCCTATGCAGTTGTAGTACAAAGAGTTATCAATACAAATGGTTGTTATGCTAACAGATATGATGCAATCAGAATCAAGCAAGTCAAGCCAAGCAATAAGGGGGTTTGGTTCTAACAATCCTAATATAAACAAAGTAAAAGAATATAAACAAGTAAACCACACGACCTAAGCACTCGATGCAAGCAATCGAGTACAGGATCGAGTGGGGGATCGAGTATGCAGATGAACTATGAACAGCTCGAGGTATTACTCGATGCAGGTTATCGTGTACCTGATCGGGTAAGTGGTCGAGTAAGTAAGGAAAATGCAAAGAATGAAATACGAAAGTTCCTAAGGATGGGGGTAATCGAATCCTAAGTGTTCTAGACCAATACGGATGCCTTACATGCCTCAAGCAATTATTTCCTAGACAATGAACCTCTAAAACCTTGTCACCACACTGTCGCACTAGTAACAATCAACCTTGAACATACTACCACACTGTCGCACTAGCAATATGAACAAGCAGGCATTAAGAACAATTCATTTTTGTCAGTACACTTAGACTTATCTGATTTTGTCACTCAAAGTTAAGTATACCTCTAGCATTGACCTAATCAAGCATTTTATCTACTCCATTCGGCCTGTAGCATTATAAACACCCTAGATCTAGTCTCAACCTGTCGGTCTGTTGACCGCAGTAAGAACATCAACCTAGAAGGAAATTTATTTATCATAACAATCAACTAAAACATCCTAACCGATCAAGAACACCTAATCATCTATCCCATCCCTAGAAACTTTGCTACACTACTCGGACATAGAAACGAATGATAAAGCCATAGAAATAAACGAAAATGACATTATTAAAATGATAGAGTAGAGTAGAAAAGAGTAGGGATAAAAGATCTATGAAAAACTACAAATTAAAAGTACAAAAACAAGAAAAAAATGTTGAGTCGCTGAGTTCTCTCACAAAAGCTCTCGCTCTCTGGTTTGAGGGTCTGCGGCGTGCTCGTTTGTGAGCTAGGGAAAGAGGGGGTTTATATATGGAAACCCATTTGACCTAGCTTCCCAGACCTGCCCGATGGTCTACTCGATGGGGTACACGAGACTTGAATCGGGTAACTCCTCGGGTGGATCTTCGGGTTGCTCTTCGCGCTCTTGGATCCTCTTCGATCGTGTTGGGGTTCGGACTTGTTCTTGTAGCTCGATGGCTCCTTCGGGTACATGCTCGAGTTGTCCTTGTTTTTCCCCATTTTTGGCTCTTTAGCACCTGTTTTCATCCAATATATGCAAATGCAGAAATGCAATACCTTAAATGCTCTAAAACTTGATTCCTACAGTAAATGGTCTAAAAATGCTAAGTTAGAGGTATGAACAATGCAAAATATGGACAAAAAAGGATGCTAAAAACATGTAAATTAGAGTGTTATCATTAAGCCAGAAGCAAGGTCGGACTTAGAGACTTTACTCTCTCGCATCGAAGAACGCCATACCGAATATCGTAATCGGCTTGTCGTGGCAGAACAGTCGCAGAACGAATTGCTACTTAAGCTCAAGTTGCTCGAGTCCCATCCAAGGTTCTGGATCGAAAATGGATTAGGCAGGGTGGCAGCTATGCTGTTGTTTATGGTCGAGTATTGTAACAAATGCTACTACTTGGCAAACTCTACTCCGAGCGAGCCGAGTTTCTCCTTGAGTGGCGAGTTCACGCCCTCCGAAGTGAAACCGTTCTACATGAATAAACGTGCCAATAATGTAGAGGCTGTTGCAGCTCACGCCTTTGTTTGCCAGGTAACACTCTCAAGCTCTATTTGTATTATTTCTCGCTAAGTGTCAGTTCTAACTGAAGTTTTTTTGGTGTAGATCGAATCCGTGCATCGAGAGCAATGCCATAAACTTTACTATCAACGCCTGAAGAAGAATGAGATCGACAATCGTTTAGTTGTACTGGAGGCCGAGGTCGCCACCTTAAAGGCGAAGAGAAAAAGAACCATAAGTCGTCTTGACGAGGTCGAGCAGAAGATCAGGGCACTGGAATCCCGTCCTGATGAGTGGGAGAAAACAGGACTTCAGCTGCTATGGCCCATGCCGAAGTTTTGGATAACTGATGTATTTGTAACTTGGCGACTAGAGCCTTTCAATTTTTGAATTATTAATAAAATTGTCACATTTAGAAAAATTGTGTTTGCAATAAATAAAGTTTTCACTCTATTCGGAATTTACATCGAGTAATCCTTGTTAGGTAATTTAACCCAAGCATTCATGTGCTTTGGCGGAGAGCAAAGTACGAGACTTTGGCTTACCTCCTTTGTTCTAGTTTGGAAGTCGGACGGCAAAATTTAATACTCTGAGTTCGGCTTATATATTCGTCCGAACCGGAACTTCCGAAACAATTCAAAAGAATTCTCTACGTTCGGCTTATTCTCTTGCCGGAGAGTTACCACGAAATAACGCAAGTCGATCATCTGGCCAGGATGTCGATCAGTTCGGTTTTTTTTGCTCATTCCCGAGGCATAACCGCAGTATTAATTGCGAACGCGTTTTCACAATGCAATCTGATTGGCGGGGAAAATCTCGGGACGCAACGCGTATCCCCTTACGATCTGATTGGTGCGAGATTTTCAGGACGCAGCATTTATCTCCCCCCTTCTCACTATAAATAAGAGGAAAAGGGGTACGCTGAGCATCTCACATCCAAATTTCAGAAGGACTGATTGCAAAGCATGCCTAAAACAAATCGATCTGCATGGTTGAGGCGAGCTCAAGAACTAACTGCCACCGGAGTTAGTGATTTTGATCCTGAAGCATGAGATGTTGCCCTCCCCTTAGAAGGAACGATTTCGTCTCAATCTCGCGAGCTTGCTACGGATCATTCTTTTCGGGAGAGTAAAACCATAGAGGGTCCTTGCGCGTTCCTTGAAGAGATGATGGCGAGAGGTGCCGAAGTCCCGCTGGCCCGACTGGAAGAGCTGAGGCGAGAACGTCAAGGTTGGCGAGCTTACCTCGATGGTCTGATCGTCAAGGAACCACTAGAGTCCGACCTCTAAAGCTCTGCGCCTATAGACCGCCGAGGAGGTTGAGATCACAGCAGGACGAAAATGTCACTACGGACCGGCTCCCTAAGATCAGAAGGCTAGTGATTTCATCCGTCCAGAGAGATCGGTTCTCCGCAAGTCGTTGGAACAAACTCTTTTAAATTCTACCATATTGTTGTTTTTTTTTATATTGGCGATGTGCCAAAGTGAAAGATTGCTCCTTTTATTTGGCGGAGTGCCGAGCAGACTTTGTACTTGATTTGAAACGAATAGAGACTTGTTTTTTTAAAAGAAATTTTATTATTTTCCCAGCTGCGCCAGCTAAGTCTTAACAAAAAGATTTAGGGGCTGTCAACGTACTTAAAATTGGGATCAAGTCAGTCGTAGTTCACAGTACAAGCAATTTCGAAATGGAGGGCGAATAGACGACTTAGTAGTAATAGCGCTTACGATGAGCCGCATTCCAAGAGTTTTTGACTTGCGTATCCTCTATGGTTAAGAGTTCATAGACTCCGGGGCGAACTACTTTTGAGATAAGGTATGGCCCCTCCCAACGAGCGCCGATTTTACCGGCGTTTATCTCCTTGGTATTCTCGTAGACTTCTCGTAGCACCAGGTCGCCCTCGCAGAAATGCCGCTGACGAACCGTTTTGTTGTAGTATTTAGCTGAAGCATTTTGATAGTTCTGAATTTGGAACAAAGCATGATCGCACAATTCCTCGGTGAAGTCGATGTGATCGAGCATCATGTCGTCATTAAGATCGGAATTATCTACCAACATGGTACGGCGAAGTGTTGGCACACCCGCTTCCACTAGAGCCAATGCCTCGATGCCATAAGCCAACGAGAAAGGGGACTGTCATGTAGCTCGCCTTGGAGTAGTCCTATAGGACCACATCACGCCATCGAGTTGATCCGCCTAAGCTCCTTTCCTTTGCCCAAGACGTTTCTTTAGACCATCTATTATGGTTTTGTTTGTGGCCTCGGCTTGACCATTCCCCTGAGGATATCGTGGAGTCGAGGTGCTCAAATGAATTTGCCATTTGCTCAGAAAACATCGGGTGATCAGCGAAGTGAACTGTGTTTCGTTGTCGGTGACGATCTCGTATGGGAGTTCGTGGCGACAAATGATGTTCTTCCAGATGAAGTTGGTCACATCTAGCGACTGTACTTTGTGAAATTATTCGGCCTCCACCCACTTGGTGAAATAGTCGGTTAAGACCAAAAGGAAGCGTTTTGACTTCGGCGGAGGCAGTGGACCGACGAGGTCCATTGCCCAGTGCATGAACTGATATGGCGTAGTAACCGTGTTTAGTAATTTAGGTGGAACATGTTTCATCGGTGCATGGCGTTGGCAAGCTTCACACTTCGCCGAGAACGCCTCACAATCAGCAACCATAGTCGGCCAATAATGGCCGTCTTTTTTTATTTTCAACGCGAGTCCACATTGATAAGCCTCTTCAAGTGTATACAATGAAGAAAATCAAGAGTAGCAGCATGTGTGGAGAAGGAGAGTGGCACATGTGAGGAGCTTAAAAGAAGAATAAGAACAATGTAGAGTATAATTAGAGATAGAGTAGTATTGTAAACACTATCCTGGTGATCATTGTGTGTAACGAACCTGTGTGTTTGTTAGGGTTCAGAGCTGCATCTTTCTTCAGAGGATAAGAGAGTGAGAACTGTAATTCACAATCTTATCAATTGGTGCATTCGTGATCGAAATCGAAGTCATCGCAAAAGATTAGTCCTCCGGAATGGTTGCCACCGTCACCCTTGTGAACTTCCATCATTATCTGTTCTGCCTCTTCTCGATCGAAACAGGAGAGTAGAGTTCTAGAAGAACTCCGTCGGAAAAGGTTGTCCACTAACATGACATAATGCGCGCATCGGGCTTTTACCCGTCGAGCTTGCCAGCGATCTTCTGGGACTTTGCCATCCGCGATGTACATCTTCATCTCGAGCTGCCAGTTGTCTGGAGGTTGCACTACGTCTGCCACATCGTCAACTGGCTCATCAATTTCCATCGGCACCGCGTCGTCGTTAATAATGAGAATCGTACTTGTCAGATCGATACGAGGCGTTTCAATGCACTCGATCGGGATTGTTCGTCGCAAGCTAGGATCGGAACAGTTTGCCAAGGCAGCAAGAGCATCGGCCGATGCCTTCTCACTCCTCGGAACTTTGATTAACGAGAACGAAGTGAACTGTTCCAAGAGGGTTCAGAGCAATTGGCGATATGCCCCCATTCGCTCGTTTTTAGCGTCGTATTCACCACTGAACTGGCTGACCACTAGCTGTGAGTCGCAGAAGACTTGAATGTTGGTTACCCCGAGTCCTTTTGCCAATCGCAATCCGGCCAAGACGGCTTCGTATTCAGTTTCGTTGTTCGACGTCTTAAAACTTAGTTTCAAAGCCTGCTCGAGGACTTTGCCAGTCGGAGACGGGAGAATAATCCCAACGCCAGATCCCTGATTGGAAGAAGAACCATCAAAGAACAACGTCCAAGGTTCCTCCTTGGGTATGGCTTCTTCAAGTTTGGGAGATAGCTCTGTTCTGAAATCCGCTAAGACTTGAGATTTTAAGCTCGTGCGAGAACGATATTCGACGTTGTACTAGCTCAGCTTAATTGCCCATTTCGCGATTCGGCCCGACTGAAGAGGGCTATGGAGAACAGTTTAGAGCGGTTGATCGGTATAGACGACGACAGAGTGTGACTGGAAATAAGGCCGGAGCTTCTGAGCAGCGACGACCAAGGCAAGGGCCAGCTATCGTCTCGGACCAGCACTCCGCTAACTGCCGAACTCAAGACAGAGATGTAGAGATATAATGTCTCCCCCTCCTCAGGCTTGACGAGTACTGGCTGGCTGGTCCTAGTGAAAATCCTTATTTCCCCGGAGGCGATCTCGCAGGCGTCGTCCTAGTGAAAATCCTTATTTCTCCAGAAGAGTTGGTAGAACGGAAGACATTTGTCTGTAGATCGAGCGTTGAACCGATTTAGAGCGGCTATCCGACCTATTAGGCGCTGAACTTCTCGCTTATTGGTCGGAGATAGGAGTCCTAGTACTGCTTCGATTTGCTTCGGGTTTGCTTCGATTCCTCGCTCGGTCATGATATATCCCAAGAATTCTCCCGAGGTTACGCCGAATGTGCATTTGGTCGGGTTTAGCTTCATCTGGAATCGATCCAAGATGTCAAAACATTCGGCTATCAAGGATTTGACTAGCATGTCGTCAATGTAGACTTCCATCGTCTTTCCTAATAGGTCGGCGAACATCGTGTTAACCAGGCGCTGGTAAGTCGCCCCCGCGTTCTTCAGCCCAAACGGCATTACTTTGTAGCAGTAAGTCCCTCTCTCCGTAATGAATGCAGTCTTCTCGCGATCGGTTGGGCTCATTACAAGAGTAGCTGGTTCCCTGCGGTTGCTTCTACGAGTATATCGATATGTGGTAGGGGAAAGCAATCCTTAGGACATGCCTTGTTAAGGTCGGTGAAATCGACGCAGTCTCTCCATTTGCTGTTCTTTTTCTTGACCACCACCGGATTCGCCAGCCAATCAGGGTATTGTACTTCCATTATCTGATCGGCTTTAAGAAGTTGCTCGACTTCGTCTTTCACCACCTTCGCCCGATCGGATCTGAGACGTTGGCGCTTTGGCCAAACTGGTTTGAATGTGGGGTCAACATTCAATTTATGGTAAGTAACCGAGGGGTCGATACCAACCATATCTTTAGTGGACTAGGCAAACGTTGAGGATCTAGATTTCAGGAAAGCTATCAGTTCAGTTTTGATCTGATCTTCGAGTTCGGCTCTAATCCCAACCAACCTAGAGGGATCCGTATCATCTATATTGGCCTGGATAATTCGGCATCCCGTGGCCTTTAGCCGATCCCGCTCCGGCTTATGGGGATCGATCAGGTGATCCCCGCTCTGTAATTGCGATGCTTCCTCTTTCCGCCATTGCTTTTTCTCAGTGACAGAGCAGGTCCTCGCCATATTTTGATTGCCGTAGAGTGTGTAAATCCCAGTAGCGTTTGGAAATTTTACGCAGAGGTGATAGGTGGAAGGGATCGCTTGCATCGAGTAGATCCAAGATAAACCCAAAATGGAGTTGTAAATTGGCGGTGCGTCTATGACCACAAACTTGGTCTTGCGAGTTACTCCGCCAGCGCGAACTTGCAACTTCAAGTCGCCCATTGACATTTTGGCCACACCGTCGTATCAGCGTCCTGGACTCCGGTTTGATTTGCTCCGGTGTCACGCCCTTTCTCCAACGTCTGCCAGAACAGATCGTTGACCGTGCTGCCGGTGTCCAGTAGGACTCGCTCCACGTCGAACTCGCCCATTGTGACATCCACGACCAGGGGGTCGTTATGAGGATGCTGGATTCCTTTAGCGTCCTCGTTTGTGAACGTGATGGGGTCAGCACTGAGCGGTTCTTCCTCGGAGATCGCCTGAACACTACAGATCTGGCGCGCTCGCTTTTTCAGAGCCCCCACGGAATCCTTGCATTCTTCGGTCTCACCGATAATCATGGAGATACGACCCCTAGGTGGGAAGTTCGTGCGCTCAGTTTGTTGTCCTTTTTGGCGCTTCGGCGGTCTCGGAAGTCCTTCCACTGCTGCTGGATTATTTTGTTGCGCGACAGGAGGTGGGTGTTGCTGCTCGCTCGACGCATTATTTGGAGGATTGTTGCCCTTCTGACCTCGCCCAGGGTTAGATCGTCTGGATCTTCCTCCGCGACCTCTTCCTCCATGACCACCGTGGAAGGCTTTAGGCTGATAGACAGCATTGATCTCTCCGGATAAATACTTTTTGAATAGATAATTGGACAGATGTTTACACTCGACTGTGGAATGGCCTCCGAACATGTGGAAATCGCATTACAATTCCGCTTGTGCGTCTGGAGGTGTGTTGTCCTGTCCTTCATCTTCGGATATCGCATTGACTACTCCACGCTTAGGATCCCTTGGGTCGTGATGCTTGTGGGGCTCCTGGTAACCGTCTCAACTTTTTTCTTTCGCTGAGATCGGACGTGTAGGAGGGGCCTTCGCGATTCGCTTCTCCTCGTCTTCTTCGACGAATGCGAAACGAGATCCCCGATGAAGCGCATCATCCAAGTCCTTGGCCTCACGGATATTGAGGTCCACTTGCAAAGGCGACCCAGGAGTGAGTCCTTTCTTGATGACGGTGATTGCGACGTCTTCGGTGACCGAGACGGTGGCATATTTTTCCTTGAACCTGGTAAGGTATTGTCGCAGAGGTTCACCGGGCTCATGAACTATCTCCCATAATTCGGCGCTGGAATTACCGCGCTCTATGAAGACCCGGTAGTTACGTAGGAAGGCTGTTGACAGCTGAGCGAAATTGTCGATCGAGTTCGCCGAGAGCCGAGAGAACCATGTTAACGCGTTCCCTATTAAACTCTCGACGAACAGCTGGCACTGACCAGCGTCCTTCCATTCCTCGGTGAACCTGGCTATGGATACGGTAGCCATGAACGAAGTCATGTGTTGTACTGGATCCTTCGTTCCTTTGTAGGTTGGAAGCCTTAGTTTTATAGCCGGAACGTCCGTCTCAAAGATTCGTTTGGTAAACAGGGTCCGCTGCGTGGCCTCGAACATTCGGTCGATTTCTGGAGCCGTGCTCACAGCCCAGTGGAGGAGTGATCCTATATCCCGAATTTTGAGGTGAATATCTTCTAATTCAGGATAGGGAGCAGAAATCGGATCTCTCTGAGAGGACTGTCCGATGTGAGGCTGCACCCCCGAAGCTAGCACCGAGGGTACGTACTGGTTATGAGATCGGAAAGCCGAAGGTGGCGGATCGTTAAACAGCTGTCGGCATAAGGGACCATTCCTTCGGGCTGCCTGCGGCGGCACGGTATTCTGCTGAAGTGGAGGGGGCGCACAATGTTCTATCGCGTCCATCCGTCGGTTCGTGTCGGATATCGCTTGGAAGAGATCCTTAGAGATCTTATGACGGAGATCATCCATGGAGACAAGCTGGGAAAGTTGCGCGGTTTGCGCAGACAAAGTCTGTCTAGTGATAGATCCACCAACGGGTAGCTCTCCATCGGCCCCCTGGGTTCCATGATTGGGCGCTTCGACATCCTCTACGTCTACAGAAGGGGCCGTCGAGTCGTCTGCCTGGTTTTCTGACGTGCCAAGGTTGCATCAGACATAGACGAGTGTGGCAGGCGGATCGGTGAGTGGATTCGTGGTGACATCTTGCGAGCCGGTGGCTCCGGTGACCGGGTTGTCGTGCTGAGGAGCAGTCGCGTTGGTGACACCGTTGTCGGATACTGGAGACATGGTCTTTCTTGCTTGACAAGTTTCAAAGGAATCTAAGAGAGAAGTGAATTGAGAACTTAGCGTCCCCACAGACGGCGCCAATTGTAGAAACTGAGTTTCACACAATGAATTTGTTTAAAGGGAAAAACAAATTCAATAACACTTTCTCTCTAAGAAATCGGATTAAAGTTAACAAGCAAATGGAATTGAAATCTCTTAAAGAACAAGCTAGGGTTTGTTCAAGAACAAAGATGAGTTTAAGGTTTTTGTATTAATTGCTGGATGATTTACAATGAGGGAGTATCCCTTTATTTATAATTTGTCTTAGATTACAAAATATATCTACTTTCCTAATCATCTCGGTCGTGATTTGGAAAGTTTCTTGTTTCCTGTTAGGTCGGTCGTCGGACAATCTGGGAGGTCAGTTCCTTGTTTCTGAGCTGGGCTTCTTGACGCTATTAGACCTTCATTTGAAGGCAGAATCCACCTCAAAGCCGAACTCCTGGTTTAGTTAACCGGTTTTCTTGTTGGTTTAGACCGGTATGTTGGGGGTGCCAATTCCCGTACCAACACTTATATCTTAAGAAAGCTGTAACAATTGCCAAGTGCATATAAATATACAGTACCAATATATTTTGGTAAAAAAATGATAATAATTTTTCGTAAATTTTTTAAAAGTGATATAGTACCATTTTTTATTATTATTATAAATGCTCTTTTAATTCTTCTGTCGGAAGGAAATGAAAGCACCTAATTATGGGGAAGAAAATTAAAGAGCAAACTAACATAACTTTTGTCGTGTGGTTCGTAAAAAAAGAAGAGTTTGAAAACGCTTAAACCGTTGTTTAATTCACAGATCACAGGCTATATATACCTACCCAACAAAAAAACAAAACATTAGTGATTGATTTAATTTTTTTTGGCTTTACAACAAAAGGTTTCCCACGTTGTAGGACAATCACGAGGATTTTCCTTACGATTTTTGACCCTACTCGTTATTAACTACATAAACCTAATCGCGTTAGACACACACACACATCCTACAAACATTATTGAATCTAATTCATCACATGTTTCAAAACCTATGTATTTAGGCAAAACTAATAATGCCATGTTTGATTGAAGAAATTATATCAAGATACATCAGGAAAATCTCACTATACTAATTGATTTTGTTATTTCCTGAACTCTAGTTGATATAAAGAAAATACTCCATTTGTTTCATAAAGAGTCTCTTTTTTAAGTTAGTTTTTTTTTCTTACAAATAGTGTCATGTTGTAAATTCAACACACTAAATAATACACTAAATTTAGGTATCAAATAGTTCTTCAGACAAAAAAAAATCATTTACAAGTTTTTGAATGAAGTGAGAATTTTTTTTGTGTGTGGACAAACATGTGTTTTCATTCTATTAGAATAAAAAGCAACATACAAGCATGGATGATTGTTTAAACAACAACATAGAGGGAGAGCTATGAACCAAATACTAGCTAGTATTGTGGAATCTGTGAGGTCAAGAAGTATTGATACATTTTCCATGAGCAAGTCAATGGATGAGAAGATGTCCACTGTCTTGAGTCGAAGATGGAGCAGCGTTGAAAAGGCCAAAGCTGAAGATCTCATTGGAGTGAGAAAGTCTACAAAAAGTAGGGCTTTGCCAAGGGTTTGAGCAAGGTTTAAAGGGCTCTCCTTATCAACAACTAGATTGGTGGTTGCAATTTTATGGTTGGTTGGCCTTTATTTGAAGAGTTTGAGGTAACCGCTACTCCTTGGAGTTGAGATCATAATGCCACAATTCTTCAAACATATACGAGGGGACTTCAAGAAGTTGATAAGGGGCGATTTAGAGGGCTCAGTAAACAGGAGAGATGGAGGGAGCATGCTGATGGAACACCGGTAATCACCACTCCATAGGGGTGGGATCATGATGCTGAGTTCCTTTAATTCATCTCCTTCAAAAGGGTCTTTCTTACGTGACTCTAATAACATGTTTTTCAACCGACACTTGTACCAGGCTAGTAACAGTGTGACTTAAAGTTCAAATGCAGTCTTCGAATAGATGATATCATTAAGTGACAGTGTGACACACTAGTTGACTAGGATGGAAAAGAGTGGAGTTTAGACCAAACCTGGATAGAAGCAGATGTTAAACAAGTCGGTCCATGGCTTTGATACAAAGTAATTTACAAGGTTCAATACACAAGGGAGATGTGGAAAGAAAGCTGAGGAAGCTTCGGTAATCACCTCTCCTTGGAGAGGGGATCATAATACCGGTCTTCCTCAGGCTTCGAGTAACTGGCCAAAAGTTGCAAGGGAGCAAAAAAGGTGATTCAGGTACCATATGAGACAGATAGAACAGTATCGAGAAGCTTCGGTAACCATAGTTACAATGAACTGAGGTCATAATGCCGATCTTCTTCAATCGTTGGCATTCCTGATGGCTAAAACTAGGTTATTTTAAACGTAGCGTTCGCAAAACTATTTTGTAACAACAAAGCAACAAAGGTTGATTCTTTTCCAATTGCAGTCTTCGGACAATTGGTTCCAAGGATCGACATAATGATAAGCTACATGTCGAAAATGAGTTTTGGAACATACCTGAGATGATGAAGAACACTATTGGGGTCGCAATGCTTCGTTCGAAGCTTGCTCAGCTCTAGCGTCAGCACAAAGCTCTCGTCCAAACTCATCCAAGCAAAACACTTGGTGAGTGGATAGGAATATGAGGAGCTAGGAGGTGTAGAAACTAACTTCAAAGGGAGCCGGTAGGATTGACGAAAGACAAAGCTAAAAAGGCGTTCATAGATCTCAGATTTGACATCGAGTGGCTGGGGACTCGAGAGAAGCAACTCGCCGAGAAAACCCCCGGTTGAGATGGGAGGGGGAGAGGAGGATGAAGCTGAAGCATTGCCAGAGTAGCAAATTTAGAAATTGATGAATCTCTAGTGAATTCAACACAGAACTATAATCAGAATAGCAGACAGAACAACAGAGAGAAGCAGAGAAGGAGATAAGAGTGAGGAACCAAAGTCCCAGTGGCACCGATTGGATTCGACGACGCCGGAGAACGATACATCAAGGATTGTGCCAGAGAAAGCCTCAACCAAAATCTAAAGATAGTAAAACATTAATTAAGCGAGAAAAATTAAAAGACGTTTAACTTCGAAGTGATGAATTGCTGAAACACACAAATGCGAGAGGAAGAAAAATAATACAAAACCAAAATCATCAGTAAACCAGTTTACCATGCACTCAACATTGGATATTAGTTGTCTAAATGGGAATCTCTCTATACGCTTAACTAAACTTTTTTCCTTAACAAAATAAAACATTAGATTTTAGATTATGTGAATTATCACTGTATGGTATGGTATGATCATACATGTGTATGGTATTTTACTTGAGTTTTTGTTTTATTGTATTTAATGATTTTTTAAACATGAAGATTTGAATGTGTGACTATGAACCTCAATGAGTCAATCCTACTAGAAATTTTCATATACGATGGTCGATATAAAGACGACCAAAAGGAAAGTCTCATAAATCGTGCCGACATTACGTGAACCAAAATCACTGATGCAGTGTCTATAACTCCTTTTTCATGTAGTCCCGTTGAAATTATGAAAACTTTTATTGTTTTTATTTGTGCTATGTAATCACATGAGAAAGAGAATCAACCCGGGATATTCCATCCATAACAACTATACTTACAAAATGTTAAAAGAGCTTTATGTTATTGTTAGTAGATCGATTTTTAAAAAGAGTTTTTACAAAAAAAAAATTGGTTTCGTTATTGATTTATTAAAGACTCATAAGTTTTAGTATATTAATGTGTTATTTGGTTTGATGATTATTATTTCCTTCAAGAAAAAATGTCTTCTTCATAAAAAAACTTTGTTAATTTATCATTGACGTTGATTATACCATTTTATTAAATTTAGTGTTGAAATATATATGATTTATTTCAAAATACCATAGTATTAATTAGGTTTTAAAATTTATTATGACAAACCTAAAAATTGGACAATTGTTTTTACATATAAAAACTCTAAATGTCATCTTAATGGAAGATTTAACTGGAAAAAGTCTCTATCTGGTATCTAATATTGGACCCGTTAATAATGTGCAATGTATAATGTGGGGTACTGAATCCCAAGAAAGATCTAGATAACATATTTAACCAGAAAATTAATAATCTGTAGTGGAATAGACCAGCATGGTTCAATCTGGTCGTTAATAATAGAACAATCAAAAACATCTCCTCCTAAAATCTAAATTAATGACAAAAATACGTTGTTAAACGTCAACAAAATAGCTTTGGTTCTACTAACCAATCCTATACGGTTCATATCTTTTAAGCCCTAATAATCGAGATCGAGCTAGTAGAACTCGATGATCTTACATGGACAGAAATAAAAATCAGCTCCAATTTAGTTTGAAGAAGGTATAAAACCGGTTTAGGCCAACTGATTTCAAGACAGTCTTGGTGTTTCTCTACACCAGAAAACCAAATCGGTTATTGTGTGCGAACTAGACCGAATTAAAACCAATATTCTTAATAATTTCGCCGATCAGTTTATTTTTCCTAAAAAAAATTTCGATAAACCGGTTATTGCCGAATGCCCATTACTACCAAAACTTCTTGCCTCCCCCACAAAAAAATCTTTAAAACTAACTAACATATTTTTGGACCCTACACCACTCTTAGCATGTGACAACTTAACCAACTTTGATTTAAGCAGTTAACGTTAACAACCCCACTTGAACTAGGAAGACAACAAGTAGCAAACTAACGCTGTTAACGATTTTCCGGTCTCTTTTATAATGCAAATAATCATATATATTTCTATAGTAATTTCCTTTTAATAAAATATGTTGGATAACATTAATTAAATAAAAAAAACCAAAATAAATCACAAAATACCAAAATTTGAAAAGTGAACTTTTGCATGTTTCTGATGTATAAATAATAGGTCTGATCCTTCTATCAGAATGTTAACCTTTGACCCTTCTATCATACATGTAAAGCTCATTCTTTAGGACACCTGTTATTCAAAACAAAATTGATATTACATTTCTCTTTCAAGATTGTCTCTTACTCTAATGAAAGGCAGGTTCAAAAACTCTCCATTGGCCCTTGCAATATTTTGGCCACACTTTATTCAATTTCTTTCCAAAAAATATATTTCTATAGTGTGAGTTCGTGATATCTTTTACCATTTGTGAAAATTTCTATGATATAAAATAAAATTACGATTAGTTCTCCATAAGTTAGATCGGAATACTTAATATAGAACTATTTTGGTAAAAAGCCAATCAGAAATATAAAAATTAAAAATCTAGTTCGTGGCAATTATTCTATTTGAAATCTTCCATGTTTTATTATTGGGTTTTGTGCAAAAAAACCCTCCAAATGGTATTTTTTTGCAAGAAAACCCTCCATATCAAATAAATGCAGGTCAATACTACAATCTTAAAAGTCACCCGCAATATAACCCTCTTCTGTATCGATGACGTGTCACTCTAAAAATCTTGTTGTTTTTATGACAAAAAATGGCAACACATTCAGATTTTTTTTATTAAAAATTAAGAAAATAAGAAAAAAAAAATTGCAACTTCGTCTTCTTCCTATGTTGCATCTCTGCAAACAACACAATGCAAGTCAACTAAAAACCATAGCAAAAACGAATCCAGTTAATTACAAGCAATGTCTAGGGTTTGATTGTTTCCTTGGCAGCTTCTTCTTCCCCTGAATCGTGGAAGGTTTAGATGTTCCGCCGCCGTCGAAACTGAATAGCTTGGAGAGAACATCGCACATCACTCCGTACCATTCTCATGGATTTGGCTCTTTCGATGGACTCAATTAACTCTGGATCTGAACGAATTGGAGCATATGAAGGTGCATCCGAGGCAAAATCCGAATTGGAGGCGGTTATCAGGTGATGTCGGTGTGGTGGTTGCGGCGGAAAAAGTTGTAAAGAATAAGTGGGTTACCGAAAGCATTGTCATCATGTCAGTGGTGGAAAGTCCTCTCTTTAAACGGATGGTTGAGCCAAGTGGAGGCGAGGAGCTTGGTCGATGCGTAGCTCAGGATCGGAGACGACAAAGCGATAATTTTTTTTCTAAATTTTAACTAAAAAAAATCTGAATGTGTTGCCATTTTTTGTCATAAAAACAACAAGATTTTTAGAGTGACACGTCATCGATACAGAAGAGGGTTATATTGCGGGTGACTTTTGAAATTGTAGTATTGACCTGCATTTATTTGATATGGAAGGTTTTCTTGCAAAAAAATACCATTTGGAGGGTTTTTTGCACAAAACCCTTTATTATTTCTTCCTACAATGATATGGCTAGTGGTATTAATAACGTTTTTTTTTTTTTTTTTTTTTTTTTGGTATTTATAACGTTAACTCAAACTAGGACGTCAGGAAGGCACCAAACAAAATATCAACTAGGAATCATGAAAGATGCATTCCTATGGGCTCAAATCGAAACAGAAACAAACAAAAAAAAGATTGTAATAATTTAAAAATACAAATTTGGCGGAAAGGTTTGAGAATTTATACTCGGCATTCTATTCTAGCGAACGAAAATAAAAGTTTAGTCAAATAATTAGAATTCCCAAAGGAAAATTTATATTCGTGTACGAATGTGTATTTATTATAAACCATGATTTTTAATAAGGCTAAGGACCCTTTGTATCTTTATTCATATTTCAATGCTTTTATTTTCCTCGGCTCTCATTCCTATTGTAGAAAAAGTGTTTATTCTTTTCTTTTTATTTTTTGTCAAAAACAAAGCCGTTCCTAGGTACATATACCCCCATTATCACATGTGCATTCTCACAAATGTACAAATTATAAATATATATATATAGGCACAAACCTTTTTGTTAAAAATATTTACATATATAAGTATCTCTACTAAGATATCAATATAAATTAAATTACCAGTAAGTTTAGCTTAGCTAGCCTGAAGGAATAACCTATTGATGTCATTTTAAAATTTGAAATTAACTTTTACAATTTGGCTAAAACTCATAAATCATAAATTTAAAAGTATGATATTTTCTCTTAATTTGTGAGAAATGAAAAATGTTACACCATTGGAGAAATTCTCAATTATCAAAAGGGTTAGTAACCCGGGGCCACCGAAAGACGGACGAGTAATAAAGTGTCGCGACACACATGAAAAACCCACCACGTGAAGTTCTCTTATTGGTCTGTCTTCTCCAAAGTCGTAATAGTAATAGTAAATCAAAGTCAAAACACAACGAAGACATAACGCGTGCGAGTGTGTCCGACCGAGTCGAAGAGATTGTGTGTGTGTTTTTTTTTTTTCACATTTTAGAGAGCGTCAGTCAAAGTCGCTCGCTAGCTAGATTCGGTTGCTTCACGTGGAAACATGCTATTGGTTCACATAGCTTCTATTCTAAAACCAGAACAAAAGAACTTCAAAGAATTAAATTAAGAACACAAGATTAAAAGAATTACTCTTTTTTTTATTAATCTTTAGGAAAAATTACTCAAAACCTAAAGCTTTCTTTTGTTCTCTCTCAAACTCATAAGTTGTGCTACACATTAACACCTACTCATATATAAAATTATATTTTCAAAACACTTTTGGAAAACTAACTTTAGATGACTCCTAAAGAAAGTAAAACTAACAAATTTGATATGTATATTTAGATTCTCCTAAATATACTCAGCTTGATGTCCAAGCTACTTCAAGCTTATAACAACATTTTCCCCCTTAAGCTTGAAGACACATTCACTCACATCTTGAACTCCAATGAAGCTCCTTATTTCCTTGAACATAAATCTCCCAAGTGCTTTGGTCAATATGTCTGCCTTTTGTTCTTCTCCAAAAACAAATTTAACCTCTACTTGTTCATTCCCAACACACTCTCGTATAAAATGGTATCTCTTGTGAATATGTTTGCTTCGACCGTGGAACACCGGATACTTGGTTAACTCGATTGCTGACTTGTTATCAATCCAGATTGTGACCTTCTCACATTCCTTTCCTGTTATCTCGGCAAACAACTGTTGAAGCCAAATAGCTTGCTTTGCTGATTCTATGGCTGCCATGAGTTCAGTCTCACAAGATGATAGAGGCACAGTTTCTTGCTTTTGGGTACACCAAGTGATTGGACAATCGCCAAAGTAGAAGATATGACCTGTTGTGCTTCTTCCGTCATCCTCGTCAACATTATGCGAACTGTCAACATTATCCCACTAGTTTTTCATTACCAGAACGTGCAAAGACAAGACCGTACGAAGATGTTCCTCTCAAATACCTCAAGACCTGTTTTAGTGCTGCTCCATGTGATTCTCTAGGCTCATGCATATATCTACTCAAGACTCCAACACTATAAGATAAATCTGGTCGTGTGTGAAGTAAATAGCGTAGACACCTGATGGTTCTTCTATAATTTTGTTCATCAATATTTTCGCCTCTGGAGACTTCGACAGCTTCAGATTCTGTTCCATCGGAGCATGACAAAAATTGCAGTCTTTCATTCCAGTTTCCAACAATATCTTCTTCGCATATCTCTCTTGCTTCAGAACAATATCTCCTCCAAACTGATGTACTTCTATCCCAAGATAGAAGGTTAACTTTCCTAGATCACTCATATCAAATTTTGATGCCATCTCTTCTTTAAACTCTAGTATCAATTTCAGAGACAAACCTGTGATAAGTAGATCATCTACATACACAACCACAATGAGAAAATGCTCTGCTTCTTCCTTTTGATACAAAGATGGCTCCTTTAGGCATCTATGAAACTTCAATTCTGTAAGGATTTTATTAAGCTTGTTATTCCAAGCTCTAGGTGCTTGCTTTAACCCATAGATAGCTTAGTTTAACTTGTAGACCTTGTCCTCCTTTCCTAAGCATACAAACCCTTCTAGTTGAGTGACATAAACTTCTTTTTTCAATTCACCATGTAGAAATGCAGCTTTTACATCAAGATGATGTATTTCCCAACCCCTCGATGCTGCTAGAGCAATAATAAAGCGGATCGTCTCAATACGCGCCAAAGGAGACTTCGTCATAATCAGTACCATGCCTTTGAACGTATCCCTTTGCCACCAACTGTGCTTTGTACTTGTTGATACTTCCATCAGAGTTTTGTTTTATTTTGAATACCCATTTTAAACCGATAGGCTTGACTCCAACAAGAAGATCCACCAAATTCCACATCTTATTCCTTTCTATAGAATCGAGTTTGTCTCACGCGCTTCTGTCCAAACCTTTAATTCTCTAGCTTCACTAAAGCTCCACGGTTCCTCATTCATTGAAAATAAAAGACGTTCACCCTCATATTCTGTGGTATGAACATAATCATTTAAGTAAGCTGTGTCATGCTTGGTCGCGTGGATCGCCTTAACTGTGGTTGTAGCTCCTGCTCTGTTTCAACATTGGCATCATCTCCGCTTTCTTCATCTTCTGCATCAAGATTTTCTTCATTTTCTTCATCAATTACCACATTCTCACTTATATCTCGAGTGTTAGAATCAATTTCCTATGTTTCACCAATCTCTCTGATGCCTTTATTTCCAAATTCTCCCAAATGAATAACAAACTTCCCTGAGTCACTACATGTCTCTCTTTGAACCTAGTTCCAACTCCAACTTCTTGTTTCATCGAAAATTACATCTCGACTGATGATTATTTTTCTTCTTATAGGATCATACATTCGATAGGCCTTTGAACCAGGCTCTGTTCCTAGATGTACCAATGTTCTCGATCTGTCATCTAGTTTTCTTCTCCCAACAGCCTCTGTTCTTGTATATCCGACACAACCAAACACTCTCAGATGATCGAGATTTGGTTTCTTCTCTTTAAACATCTCATAAGGTGTGGACTTCTGCAATGATCTTGTTGATCAAGTATGTAGCGTGTCTTAATGCCTCTCACCAAAGGTAGTTTGGTACATCCATGTGTTTCAAAATGCTCCTGGTCATCTCCAAAAGAGTTCTATTACGTCTTTCGACAACTCCATTCTGTTGAAGAGAATATGGTGCCGTCAAATGTCTCTTGATTCCATACTTGTCACAATAGGATTGAAACTCATGAGATACAAACTCTCCAACTTTGTCCGTTCGAAAAGTTTTTTTATCACAGCCCTTGTTTCTTGTTCAGCAAGTGTCTTAAAGATTTGGAATTTCTCAAAAGCTTCACTCTTCTCTTTTAGCAAAATAGTCCACATATACCTTGAGTAATCATCAATGATCACAAAAACATACCTCTTATGAGCAGCAGTTGCAGGGGTGATAGGCCCACAAAGATCACCATGAATAAGCTCAAGACGTTGAGTGGCTCGGTAAGAAGTAGCTTGAGGAAAGTTTTTACTTGTTTGTTTCCCAGCGAGACATGATGCGCAAATCTCCTTATCCACATTGACTTTTGGTATGCCTCTCACTAGCTCATTATTGATCATCATCTTCATAGTCTTCAGATTAACATGACCCCAACGAGCATGCCACTTTGATGATTCTGTCATCGTTGCCAGCTGCAAACACTTAGAATCATCGACATCCAAAATAACCTTGTACAAGCGATTTCTTGACCTTGTTGTTTTCACCAGCGGTTTTCCTAGACGATCATACAACATTAATAGGTCATCTTTCATTCTGACCTCACACCCTGCTTCAGTAGTTTGACCAAGGCTTATTATGTTGCTTTTTAACTCTGGTATATAAAACACATTGTGTAGGACTTTCTTCACACCATCCTTTAACATGAAACGAATAGAACCTTTTCCTTTAATGTTTGTGCGGGAATCATCTCCAAACTTCACCATTCCTGTCACGTCTTCATCTAGGTCGACAAAGAATTCTCGATTTCCACTCATATGGTTGCTCGCACCATTATCAAGATACCACACATTTTCGGTGTCTAGACTTACTTCAAAGCCTTTAGGTTTCACCTTTTGCTCATTTAGATATACCACCTCATGCATCATAAATTTATCAGCTTCGTGTGTGTCTTCTTCCTCTTTGTCAACTACTTCCTGGAGTTTAAGCAACCTATCAGTGAAATTCGACGCATAGTGGCCCTGTTTATCACACCGATAACATGTTATTGTTGCTTCTCTCTCTTTATCACGTTCCTGTTTGTATGATCCACTTTGGTTGTAACCAAAGCGTCCACGGCCTCTTCCTCGCCAATAAGATCGTCCTCCTCTTCCTCTGTTGTTCCCATAGAACTCTTGTCAGGAATTCATATTGGCATACATAAGTTTGCCGTGATCTTCTTGTTGTTCCTCCTCTTCCTCATTGATTCTTTCTTTATATGCTTTTAATCTGCCAACAATGTCTTCAAAGGTTGTTGTGTTGAGGTCGAGGACTTGTTCAAGGGATGCAATAATGTGTATAAATTTCTTTCGTGGTAGAGTTTTAAGAAATTTCTTCACTAGTTTTGATTCTTCAATTGTTTCTCCAAGAGCCGCATATTTTGAAGAGATTTCAGAAAGTCTACCAGCAAAAACATCAATCGTATCTCCCTCCTTCATCTTAAGTCTGTCAAACTCAGTCATAAGAGTTTGTAATCTAGCTTCTTTAACTCTTTCAGCACCTACATGTCTCGCCTGTATCACATCCCAAACACCTTTTGAAGTATCATGTTCTCTAACTTGTAGTATCAACGCTTCGGGTATGGATTGAAATAACAGAGCAATTTCCATATTATTCTTTTCTTCATCTTTGTTCCCCGGATCTATTGTTTCCCATACCTTGTTCACCTTGAGAGCTATCTTCATTCGCATAGCCCAAACTGTATAGTTAGCAGAATTTAGCATAGGACATTTGACAGAGGAGGGTCCATCGTCCTTCGTCTTGATCGTCTCGTCTCTCTCATCATCACTCATCTCCTTCTTGACGATTTTGATCTTCAAAGCTTATTGTCTCCAACGATGGTGCTCGATCGATCACAAAGTAGCTCTGATACCAAATCTAGAACTAGAACAAAAGAACTTCAAAGAATTAAGAACACAAGATTAAAAGAATTATTCTCTTTTATTAATCTTTAGGAAAAATCACTCAAAAGCTAAAACTCTCTCTGGTTCTCTCTTAAACTCATAAGTTGTGCTACACATTAGTACCTCCTTATATATGAAATTATATTTCCAAAACACTTTTTAAAAACTAACTTTAGATGACTCGTAAAGAAAGTAAAACTAACAAATTTGATATGTATATTTAGATTCTCCTAAATATACTCAGCTTGATGCCCAAGCTACTTCAAACTTATAACAACATCTATAATGCTATATGTTTGTGTTCAGGTTAAATAATCTAAGTTTCTCCCCATGCACAAAAATATTAAAGACGGTTAATCAAAATGAAGAGAATATAGCATGGAAATCTAGTGAGTCTTTGAAAGTAAACTTCCAACTTTATGGTGCAAACTTCCAACTTTATGGCTATTTAGCAAAATGAAAACAGTAAACTTATGATTGGTTTTGAGGACTAGAATAAAGAGATGGACATATACTTTACGATGAGAAAATAAAACTTTTTTTCTTATTAGAAAGAAAAAAAATTATACTCTGACCCCTTAAATATTCTGTCAAATGTCATTTTATTTTCTTTAATTTATTTGCTTGGCCCATATCTGGATTCCTGAAATGAACACACCATAATTTTCATGCCCATTTTTGTCCTTCCATTAACACCAAACGTACCTTGCTTCCTTTTATATATGCGTGTCTCTCTACTCTCTATATATCACTCCCACCTTCACCCCTAAATGCTAAGAGAGTGGACATCACACCATTGTCATTGATCTCATCAAGTAAAAATATCCAACAAACCAGATTGCGTTTGCCCTTCTTCTTCTTCTTGTTTCTCATTAGAATCTTCTATTTCCTGTCTAAAAAAAGAAAGAAAAAATATGATGATTTCCACTGCAAAAGCTCAATGTTTGCCACTCAAATTCTGCCTCATGTCTCAAGATTTTTGATTCCAACTCCGCGATTTACGCCTTTTCTTAACCATTCCTTTGCTTCTTGCTTTGAAACCATATTGGTTTTGCAGTGTTAATGGCGCACTGAGTCTGCCTAAAGCCGTTAACCTTTCCTTACCAAATTTATTATTTTCTCACCCCAAAGAAAAAGAAAAAAAAGAAGATAACAAATGGGTCAGAGGAGCAAGTTGCCATAAAGGTCCCAACAGAAGAAGAAAAGAGAAGTTTCCCCGTGTCAAATTGTCACAAGCTTCATCACTATTTATAACTACCTTACCAAGAAGAGAAGCCTAAAAAGCCATAACAGTTTCTTTTTTTTTCCAAAGAGATCATCGAAAAATATGTCGATCTCTCGTACTCGAAACTTCTTCGAAAGATTCTGCGTCGAGGAATACAATATTGACACCATCAAACAGAGTAGTTTCCTCTCAGCTGATCTCTTACCATCTCTTGGAGCAAGAATTAACCAATCCACGAAGCTCCGTAAACACATAATCTCTCCTTTTAACCCACGTTATAGGTAATTTGCTCATTTCTAGACTCTTTCTTTAAGTATTTAACTACTCTGTTTTTTATATACTCTGTTTTTAATCCTCTGTTTTGTTGAAACAGAGCATGGGAGATGTGGCTAGTCTTTCTAGTTATTTACTCAGCTTGGATTTGCCCATTTCAGTTTGCTTTCATCACCTACAAAAAAGACGCGATCTTCATCATCGACAACATTGTTAATGGCTTCTTCGCCATTGATATTATTCTCACCTTCTTCGTCGCTTATCTCGATAGCCACTCCTATCTCCTAGTTGACAACCCTAAGAAAATAGCAATAAGGTTAGAAAAAAATATTGCTTTTGAAACCCTTTTATTTTAAGTGAATCAGAATCTCAAAAAAAAAAAAACATATTTGAAAATTGTAACATGTTTAGGTACCTTTCGACATGGTTTGCTTTCGATGTGTGTTCCACCGCACCATTTCAGCCACTGAGCCTTTTGTTTAACTACAACGGAAGCGAACTAGGATTCAGAATTCTCAGCATGCTCAGGTTATGGCGTCTTCGACGAGTTAGCTCGCTGTTTGCAAGGTTTGTTTAACACAATGCTAACTAAGAGAAGAGACCATACTCTTCTTAGGGTTTGATCAAGAAAAGTGCTTACTCCAATCTCTAACTAACTCTTTCCTTTTGTTTTAGGCTTGAGAAAGATATACGTTTCAACTATTTCTGGATACGATGCACAAAACTTACTTCGGTTAGTTCCAAAACAGAGCAAACCTAATCTCATGCATTTATCATAAAGCAAAACAGAGTAGACCCTATTTGTGTTTTTAAATGGACACCATATTAAAAGCTAGTGACTTACACCGTTACACGTGCTTGTTCATCTCAGGTCACTTTGTTTGCTGTACATTGTGCTGGATGTTTCAACTACCTGATTGCAGATAGATATCCTAATCCAAGAAAGACATGGATTGGAGCTGTGTATCCTGATTTCAAATCAGCAAGTCTCTGGAATAGATACGTGACTGCTCTTTACTGGTCAATCACGACACTAACCACCACTGGATACGGAGACTTGCATGCTGAGAATCCAAGAGAAATGCTTTTCGACATCTTCTTCATGCTGTTCAACCTCGGTTTGACAGCTTACCTCATTGGAAATATGACCAACCTTGTCGTTCATTGGACTAGCCGAACCAGAACCTTTGTAAGTTTTGATCACTTCGCTTTATTTAAATCTAGGTATGTTCATTTCGGATAAAAGATCAGGTAATAACGTGGCGTATACTCAAGTTTGTATGTCTTGTGTTTAACAGAGGGATACAGTGAGAGCTGCTTCAGAGTTTGCTTCAAGAAACCAACTCCCACATGACATACAAGACCAAATGTTATCACACATTTGCTTAAAGTTCAAAACAGAGGGATTGAAACAACAAGAGACCTTAAACAATCTACCAAAAGCTATCCGGTCAAGCATCGCAAACTACCTCTTCTTCCCCATTGTTCACAATATTTACCTCTTTCATGGAGTTTCACGTAACTTCCTCTTTCAACTGGTAAAATTTTATTATACTCTATTAAGTTTTAGTAATATTCAAAATCAAAGAGGTGATCAACTCCATGTTACCATTCCATGTTCTAGGTTTCAGATATAGACGCTGAGTATTTCCCACCTAAAGAAGATATTATTCTACAAAACGAAGCGCCTACAGATCTTTACATTATGGTGTCAGGAGCAGTGGTGAGTTGATTATATCAGTTATTCGTTAAAAATTGTAATTAAGAGCGGAGGAAGATTTGTAACATTGTGTTAATTGTGCAGGACTTCACGGTCTACGTTGATGGACATGATCAGGTTCAAGGGAAAGCAGTTATTGGAGATTCCTTTGGAGAGATTGGTGTTTTATGCTATAGACCACAACCATTCACGGTAAGAACAACCGAGCTATCTCAAATTCTACGGATAAGTAGAACATCGCTGATGAGCGCGATGCACGCTCATGCTGAAGATGGAAGGATTATAATGAACAATCTATTCATGGTACGTGAGTTTTAAAATCAGATATGCTTGTTGGAAATGTTTTATGTAGTTCAAAAAGTATTAGATTATATAAAAACATGCAGAAACTTAGAGGACAACAGTCCATAGCAATAGATGATTCGAATAGTGGTCAAGAAAACAGAGATTTCAAAACAGTGGGATGGGAAGAGTGGAGAGATTCAAGAAAAGATGGCTATGGTTTAGATGTTCATGTTACGATTCCGACTTCCGACAATGCTCTAATGGATGCAATTCACAAGGGAGATACCGAATTGGTTAAGAAGATACTTAAAGAACAAAAGTCAGAGAGTGTCAAAGAGGAAAGATTAAATAGTGAAACAGCTGGACGAAGTTACGCTAACGTTTCGCTGAAAAAAGATCTGTATTGCAGCTCAAGCAACCAAACTATCAAGCCAAGTAAAAGAGAAGATAAGAGAGTTACAATCCACATGATGTCACAGCGCAAGAATGGGAAGTTGATACTCTTACCATCATCCATTGAAGAGCTTTTAAGACTTGCAAGTGAAAAGTTTGGAGGCTGCAGCTTCACAAAGATCACTAATGCGGACAACGACGAGATTGATGATTTAAATGTGATTTGGGATGGTGATCATTTGTATTTTTCATCAAATTGAGTTTGAAAACTCGACATCATTTATAGAGCATGTATATGTGTGCAGGTGATGTATTATTACTCGGATTCATAGAAAAGTTAGATTATCAAACGCAGAGTCTACAAAACTAACATTGGTTAGTAACTTATGAAAATTCTATGCAGAGTCATCTGAATGTGATGAACCGATTATGATTGAACTAGCTCGACATGGTTATCAAGAAACCTAGATCGTCTCCAACTCGTTTAAGAGGCATATAAGCCTGATTTTTCTTTGAGAAAAAAGTTTGTAGGTATACTAATATTTTTGACGTACAAATTTGAAATAAATATTCATTTTTTTTAAACTACAATCTGTGCAATTGTTTATATCTATATCTAAACAACTTTACAATTAACTAGGAAAGTTACCCGCACAAGAATTAAATAACCAAAAAATATCAAATTAATATCCTATTTTCAAATTAGATTTTTGTTCTTTTTAAAAATGTTCTAAATTGAAATTATTTTTGTATTTTAAACTTTTAATCGCACATTTTGAAATGGACAATGAAAAAGAGTATTTAATAAAATGTTTATAAAAGTCTTATATATATGTAAACTTCTTAAAAATATTTTGAAGCCCATTTGCAAATTTTCAAGAATTTTATGAGTCCAATACATATTATGTGGTTAATTAAAATTAGGTAGAATTTGGGTCAACATAATTTCTAATTTCGTTTAGACCATTAAGAATAATTACAAAGCAACCCATTAAAGAGTTTCTAGTATTTGATCATACAAACTTTCAAAATAATTATAAAGTTTACATATACAAAAAGCTTGTTAACTAATGTGCCTTCAGCTTAAACTCCTCAAGTTTACCCTTCATGCTGCATTATGTGCTTTATGTAATAACGTCCAGCAAATTCCGAGCTAAAAAATTAGAAAACACATTCATAAGTTAAACCCTAGCATGATACACTACTTGATATTTATGAACATTAAAAACTTACATAGCCTTGTGATGCTAAAGTCCTTCAAACTCCGGTTTTATAAAGATCTTGGAGGAGGCCAATGTGTTTACAATACACGGTTCACCTAAGGATGTTTAAAGTGTTAAAAAGTGTGCTAAATGAGTATACAACCTAGTCGTTAGCATTTGTTCAATCTAGCAAGTTCTATTAATAGTACATACCTTCATACTCTCCAACCCTCCAAAAACGCAGTACACAAAACACCGGTTCAGTTTGATATGTGAGATGGCATCCAGATGACTCCCATGAAGACATGAAAAGGTTAGCATAGTAATTCATTTCACGACACTTTACAGTTTCATTCCTACAGATGAATATACTTGTTACATTCTATAATAAAGACAAACTTATAAATTTTAAAATCAGTAAAGATGGAATAAATGTGTCTTACCTGCCATTTAATAATGTCAAAACAACTTCATTACCACCATCTCCATTTCCATGATTTCTCCTGTCCTTCACATCTACTACAGATCCGCAAACATCTATTTTTGGAAAAATTCAGTAATTTTCTTTACAATGTATATCTCCAAAGCTTTTTAACATTCACATGAAACTATTTTTGTAAAAGTTCAATTTGTACTTTTCTATTGGAGGAACCAATACACAAAGTTCCAAAATTCTTTAAAAGTTTCTAGATAACTCAACAGAAAGATAGTAAAAAATTACAAACAAATTTAGAAAAATGTACCGAAAGAGATGTGATGATTGATCCTTCCACGATATATATCATCCAAATATTCAAATCGGAACTAATTTTTGGAGTTGATCGATTCGAGCAGGAACATAGTTGAATCATCCGTAAACTTGATCTAAAAAGGATGATGAGAATTCCTCTCCCTGAGGGTTGGATTCATGATTTGGAAATTCCGAATTTCATACCATTCGCCCTCGTCGATATACTTCCGGAGCTTTTTAAGTATAGTTGGGACAAAGGCGACCTCAATCGTGTCACCCTTCAAAGTTTGTTAATCATTGTGTAAGTAATCTATTATATAAACACTACTAAAATAACAAATATATGTAAAATTGACATTTGATTAACGTATCTTCCCTTTGTATCCACAAGAAGAAGAACACGTTTTGTGAAGAATTCGGTGACATGCCAAGAATTCAAGACTTTAGCGTGGATACACCAGTTCGTTCTTCTTCGATGAAGATCAGAAATGTAATCGATTCTCATGATTTTACCAAATTAGGATTTCTTCCTGTTTCTTCTCTGTTCGAAGACGAAAACGGGATTCTGGATTTGTAAGAATACAAACAGTCACGATTAAACGTAGCGTTGCGTCTTAATCGTTTTAGTGTCTGATATTTTTTATTTTGAATATTTAACATTTTTAATATTAATAATTATGATTATAATTACAGATTAGAGGTATTTTTATAGTCAGTATATTTGATGTTAAATTATTATTACAATGTACTAAGAGTTTATAATTAAGAAATACATTTTATGATACAGCAAAACTATTCATTTGCAAAAAACATTATTGTAACTAATTTATCTTATCAACATCGTCATTTCATGGTCTTAGAATATCTCTTTCACTAAAAATTTTTGGATCAGTCCTCCTAGTAGTTAATATATAGACATTATAATACAAATAACAATTATTTAATTTCATACAACATTGTTGATAATAATAACAAATTGATTTTATTCAATATGAAATTCTATATCCTAATTTCATAGCAATCTTATCATTTGTGATATGTTACAGCAAAAAATAATATTGAGGATTTTGGCAAATTTGTAATGTTAAATCTATTCTTTTGTTATATTTTGAAAACATCTTTGATCTTTTTAATTTTTTATAGTAGTTAATATGCTAAGTCATCACGTCCGCTTGTATCCGACGTTTCAATACTATCAGAGCTAAGATATCGTCTCTCTTCACCTGTAAATAAGAAATTTTTAGAATTTTTTTTTATGTTTTTAATATTAGAATTTTTTAAAAAAGAAAATTTTCATATCCTATTTAATTTGCAAACCTGGAAGCTTAGTAAGCATAAACTAATTTATCTTATCAACATCGTCATTTCTTGGACTTTTGAATAGCTCTTTCACTAAAGAAATTTGGATCAGTCCTCCTTGTAAAATGCTCTCCGTAGATTTCTTTAACTATTGCTTCAATAGGATTTTCACTTGTATTAATTAATAAATCATCCGGGATTTCTATCTCCACATCCCCATTATCTGTCTCGTTAATTTTGCTATCCCCGATATCAAGAAGCCACTTAGAAAAAGTAGCAAGAGCACCCGCATCCATACTATTACATGCCTTGCGAAGTCTCAAATTTTCGGTAAGTTTAAGAACTTTACAACTATTCCAAAGAACATATGAGTTGATAGATGCTATAACTATCGCTACCCTTCCTCCTTCCGTAATAAGTGGTAAAATCTGTCTAAAATCACCTCCTAACACAACAACTTTACCTCCAAAAATCTGGTCACACCTCATGATATCTCGCAAACTCCTATCTAAAGTTTCGTAACAAAGCTTGTTCATCATTGGAGTCTCATCCCATATTATGAGCTTTGCTTCTCTAATTAAATCAGCAAGATCAGATTCGACATCTATCGAACACACAAAATATTTATTAAGATTGATTGGAATACCAAATCTTGAATGAGCTGTTCTACCACCTTCCTAAAGCAAAGAAGCTATACCACTTGAAGCAACATTAATAACAATATTACCTTTAGACCTTATATCAACACCAAGAATAGTCCACATAAAAGTTTTTCCAGTACCACCAAAACCATGGACAAAAAACATTCCACCTTGGTTGTGATTCACAGAGTGTATAATTTCTTCATACACACGTCTCTGCTCATCAGTTAGCATAGGTAACAACTTATCGTACAATTCATGTTGTTTTTGAGGCTTATATATTCTCTCATCTGCGATAAGCCTATTTACTCCTGTGTTCATTATACTATCATCTGGTTTAGGCATATTCTCGAAGGCCGTAAGAGACGTCCCATTCGATCTTAACATAAGTTCTATTTCAGTTAAACATATATTTTCTATCTGAGTCCGTGACAACATTAGACCTACCACAATAATTTTAATACACATTATTATAATGTTTTCTTTCGAAAATGGAATATTTTCATGAAAGAAAATAAGTTTATGAAGTACCTGGATCGTTCATGTTTCTCCTTTCTTTAAACAAAATATCCTCACACAAGATGTCTTTCGTTTTATTCCAAACTTCAAGAGGACCAGTTAAACTCTTTGTATGCAGAAGGATCGCAAATAACTTCCTTAAAAATTCCCCAAAACACCATTCACCTGCTTCATTAATAGCTGCAATGTACTCCATATCGTCATCCAATAATCCCAATTCATAGCAAGCTTCTTGGAAATCCTTATAAAGTACACCATTGACTGTTTTTAAATAGTCAAAGCTTGTTGGTCTGGAATTTTATTAAGCAAAACTCGCAAGTAATATGCTTGTCCTACAGAAGGCGGTACATACGTAATTCTGCCTATTGCAAAACTTTTCCGTTTCTCCGACCTTGGCTTCCAAAGTTTTTCTCTCCTATTCCACACAAATTTAGTTGGAAATTCAGCACACGTGAGTTCTCTGGCCTGGGGATAAATCTTGTTGCATTCCATCCAGCCCAAAAATTTAGAAGTTCTATTTGTTGTACGGTGCAAAACATCTTCTATTGGATCATCCTCGTTGTAAATAGCCAATTCTTCTCCTGGAAGATGAAACGGGAGTTTTTCTACGGCTGTAGTACGATAACAAATCGGGAAAGCAAAAATTCGCTAAGAAGCCTCACATGCAAATACATACCTAAAAAGCTTGGATTAGTTTGACACGTTCTTAAAATGTTTTAAAATTGCAAATAATTAAATATGAGAATGTTTGACAATTCGAATAAGTTGTTACCTGCAATTGAAAAACTTTTTTTATTTCATTATCCTGATCTTCTTCTCCTACTTTGGCTCTAACATAGTCCGGACCTTTAGTGATGTACTTGAACAAATACTTTACTGAACGTGTCTGGTTGCACCACTCAACATTTATATGAGCACGAAAACGGAGTGATAAATCACGATTATAGAGAATAACGTAACTATTATCGTATTGAAAACCCCTTTTTCCACAACTCTCCCATCGTTTCGTCGTCTATTTATTGGATAACCAGCATCGTCGACAATAGTATTATCCATGAATGGTTTTGGGAAGAATTTGGTGCATTGCCCATTATTCATGCAGACACTATCTCTGTTCATTAGACCACACGGACCATGGATCATCACATCAGAAACAACTTCGTATAAATACTTATCTACCTCTTTATCAGGAATTTCAGCGCTTATGAATTTATCAATGTCGTCTGTTGTACGCATCTTATTGTCTTGGTGTAAAAACAGAATCATGTGCGCAGGAGGCAGACCCCTCTTCTGAAATTCTATTATATACATCGCTGAAATTTTTGAAAACAAATTTTTAAACATTAATAAGTTACATTTTCTGAAGTTCTATTGTATACATCGCTGAAATTTTTAAACATTAATAAGTTACATTTTTGAAAGACTAATATAAATAATAATAAAATAATATAATACGTACCAGAATTTACGATACCGAAAGTTTTTTCCATTTTCACTTGGTCCATTAATCTATCAAGTTTTATCTTGAAAACTCGACTACATATATCAGGTCTATCTTCTTTACTAAGACGATGCCTTTCTAGATAACGATCTATTTCAGGCCACCTTGGGTTGCACCTAAAAGTTATCAAAAGATCAGGAAATCCATAATACTTGCAAGTAGCCATGGCGTCTAGATAATGTTGCATCATATATCTCTTTCCACCTGTAAATGATGACGGAATAAATATTCTTTTTCCATGTTTTGCAAGATCTTCATGTTCTTTTTCAGCAGCTTCAATTATCTTATCGACTCTTTCAGTTTGGAGTTTGCTTTGGTTCATCCAAACGTAGTTCAACCTGTTTGACTCGATAGTAGTGAATGCTTCGACAAAAAACTGCTGGAATAATTTGCCTGCCATAACAATAGTCGAAGACTCTTGATATCTTTCAAATATTCTATACGCATAAAATTCCCTCATGGTGACTGTTTTCCTTTTACGTACATGGGTATCCACGAACCCTATATCGATGCCTAATCTGAAACCATCTTCACCATAACGGAAGAACAATGGGTACTGTTATGAAACTTACTTGTAATCAACATCCGTAACATCAGTATCACAAACTCCACAACTATAAAGTAAATCTTTTCCAGTTTGAGTTTCTGGTGGATACGGCTGCACCTTCTTATTGCAAACTTTACAAGCAATATAATACCATTTAGGCAACACTTCAACAAAATAAATTATTGTCGCGATTGTCCCACATGATCGCACCTGTAAAGAATAAATCAAACGTTCGTTCTCCCATAGATAATTCAGAAACAATTTAAGTTTCACGATATCAATTTTTCTATTGAAAATTACCTCAAGTGCATAAACGATTTGGTCCATAGTACTCTTTTCGTTCATAATGAAAAACTCCTCATATAATGTCACTTTTGGTTTTTGAGGACTTGGATCATCATCAAGATGTATTAAATCAACAACATCAGTGGGCAACCTGTAAAGTTATGATAATAATAAGAATATGTATACGAATATAGCATGCCTTCCAGAATAACATAGAAGGGATATATATATATATATATACATAATATATATATACTTACTTCTTTCGAAACGCGTCTACTTCAGACATGACTGGATTTATCAGAATGTCTGTAGAGTTAAACGCATTGGAAATACTATAATTCCCTGTAACGCGTATTTCATTGGCAACGTTAGATTTGACAATCATAAGCGTTAAGATTTCTTCTGAAAGTTGGATATTACCTTTCCATTCCTTCAAGCATGCAGATCATATTACACAAACGACAACAGTATCTTGATGTTCTTTTATTTGTATATCAAAGTCCTTTGCAAGATCACCCCACACCGTACAATTTAACCGGGTTCCACTATATTATGAATGCATGAAATAAGAATAACAAATTAGATATGATATTTCAAATTAATTTTAATTTTTAAAAATATTTATTAAGGATTCTTACGTTAAATCTTGCAAATCGAAACTCAATTTGATATTATCCTTCCCTTTCGTTTTGACGCTATCAAGATTTCTGACACCGACGATCTGGCCGATTACATCTACAAAAAAACATATGAATTAATTTTTTTTCACGTAAAATTAATTTAAAAAAACGAAGTTAACAACTCACCAAACAATACATTCTTGTCTAATTCTCTAGCCAAGATAGAAGTAAAAGTCTGAAAATATTTTTCTGGAACACGAACTGGGAATTCATCAAATGGTTTCACAACAGTGGTTCTATAAAAGATGATTTTAAATCCCAAAGAACTTGTCTTATAACTACTATCATAATCTACTAAGCTGAATGTATCAACTATTTTAGACTTGCCGACAGCGAGTTGGTTCTGAAATCTGCTGACCAAATCATCCTCAATAGATGCATGTATCCTTTTACCCTATATATAACGATTTAAAGTTATTAAGCTATTATCGAGATTCACTAAAAATTTCATAGAGAATTCAAATTAACATCACGTTTTAATATTTTATTAAAACTTACATCACTGTCAACGAAGACCATCTGTAGGGACTTTAATGACTTCCAAAGTCTTATAATACGGACTCTAATCTTTTGATGGTCTAATGCAGGGTTGAGATTGCCTAACTGAACAAAAGGACGAATGTTCATCTTTTTAGAAGTCATATTGAGTTGTGCATACGACTCTTTAACACATTAGAGAATCAATATTTATAGAGATGTTATACAACCGTCTTGATTTTTTTTTTTTTAGAATATTTTCTTACTTTATTGTTTTAAGACGATAATGATGAGGAATGTAAACATATCATTTATGAATATTCTCGATATGCTTAATATCATTATTCAAAAAGTAAATTTAACATATTTTTACTCCTGCAGATTTAATGAAAATCATCAAGCAGTTGTAAATTACCATATGTCAATCTTTAAAATAAATGTTATTTTGTAAATTATAATAATGGACTTTAAAATTTTAAATTACACAAATCTCTATATGTTATCATTTGCAATTAACGTAATTTTTTAAATAATCCAGAAAATGATATTTTAATTAATTTATAAAATCTCAACAAATCTTCAAATACAAATTAACAATTGTGTTTATCAATAATTACTAAAAATACAGAACATCGAAGATCGGATCTGAACATAGTTCTCAATAAGGATTTCGATTCTTCTCAAAGGAGTCCTCAACAGCAAGATGAATATAGGAGTCAAGTGCATCTCTGTATTTTGCAGAAGGATAAATTTTAATCAGTATTGTTCATATCAATCAATCATTAAACAAATAAAGTTAGATTTGTTTATTACCTTAGGTCCATATCGAACCTATAGTCGGTATCATCCAAATCTTTGATTCTTGACTCACCATGATCAACGTAATTGTACCTACATATTTGAAGACAGTCAGATATATCCACATATTTAAAATATATAATCGAAAGATGATCCAAAGTAAGACTCTGACTTACATTTACATGTAGTCTGCAAATTCTTCACTCTTTGGGTCCTCGATAATCTCCGAGCATCCATCACCGTTGGTTAGGAGAACATTATCATCTAGCATCACCGATTATAAATAAAACAAATTATTCATTATCATAATTAATTGCATTGAATTTCTAAAATAATAGTTTATAAACAAATGTAATCACCTTCAAATCTTAGTGCTTTCCACATCTTGAACAGACAGACCCTCTTCCTGTTACGCAGTTTGAAAGTTTTGAACATATGATTGGCATAGACTCCTGTTGCAAAGCAGTCAAGTACATATCCCCTTTGGAAAAAAGTTTATTGATATAAAAAAGGTCAACCAACGTATTTTATCAAGTACTTTAAACAGTTTCAAAAGATATTTCCTTTCATATATAAACTTACTCAATCGACTCGATAGTGAATTTTATGTAGCGATCCATCAAGCTCCAACGATCGGCACTATCTTCTTTTTTGAAACTCTTGATTTCACCCATATTGGTGATGCATCCAATCAAATTAACTGCCATAAAAAAACAATTAATATGTATTATAAATAACAAATAAAATTTTACTTAAATAATCCATTATAAAGTATGACTTACCGTAAGGCCATCTTCCATGAAACGCATTATCATAAACACGTTTAAAATCTAGATTATTAAAAGATTTGCAAATGATAGGATCTCTTGCAAAACTGATAATAGTTTTTTCTGTGAAGAAGATCCGATAACCGATTTTAGTTTTCTAGATATGTTCTCTGTCATCCTTGACTTCAAACGTCTCTATATAATAAAGTTCGATCCTCCAACAAATTAAATTCCAGAACACCATTGAGTGATGCCGGGATAGTAGCATGTCCAAATGTACCCTAATTCAGAGTATGATTATCCAAGGTATTTAGACACACGAATACATATGAAGAAACAACGAAATAAATATGTATAACATACCTCTTCGTCTACCAAGATTAGCTCTGTTGACACATCACTCGAACGATCTCTCACTCTCCATGAACGGAAAACCTTGACACAAATCATCCATCCTGTTGTCCAAAGATACAATTTGTCGAGCATCACAAATCTCGCCATTTTTTTTTGTCTTAAAAAAACAAAAGTATTTGAGTTAGAGAGAAGTTTCGAAAGAGAGTGAAATGTAGAAGTTGAAAAGACAATAGTTTAGTTTTAAGTTTTAAAACTTGACTATAAGAATTCATAAAGTGGTAATGGTTGCATAAAAAGTATCGACTCGAAGGGATGTTACCACTCACACCTTTTAACTAAATAATTGAAAGGTTCATGAATATGTAGATATCAGAGGGGACGACTATTTTGAATACAAAAGGGAATTAATATAATAAAGATTTCGATTTATGTATTATATAATAAATGAAAAAATATTATAAATCAATTTTAAATCCAATCACATTATCATAGGGGTTTAAAGTATCATTTTTTTTGTAAATATGAAATATAAAAGTCATACACTTTAAAATTAAATTCAAATTTTCATATCAGCAAAGGCATCCAACATATGTGTGACTTGAGGATATGGAGAATTGATCATGACACTGGTACAATTGTGCACCGTGGTAGCCATCCATGTATCTACATTAATAAAATTTTATAATTAGTTATCTTTTTTATAAAGGAAACAATTATAAATATATCAGCAAGAAATGATTTGAACCTTTATTACTTTCGAGTTTGGCAAAACGTAATACACATATGATAATATCATTGTCATGATGTATCCAATGATCATAAAAGCCGTTCGCGTAGTCCTTTGGTAAACGACATGAGAAACGATCACCCCTACAAATTATCATCATTGAGTACCTTTGAAATCTTCGGAAAAATTAAATATAAAGCTTAATAATTTAGAACAACTTACTCAATATTTTCAAGAACAACAAATAACTCATTCCATTCTTTGTATGGTGGACCTTGTTCCAAGCTATTTCCAACACTAAAGACTCTTCCGATAAGATCTACAATTATTTTTCAATAGTTAAACTAATCAAACACTTCACACTTAACTTATAATATAATAACAAATTATTACCCTTACCTACACAATATTCAGAATCAAAATATCCACTTTTAATATCACTGAATGATACAAAAGAGAAGAATTGATCTGAAGACAAAGGAAGGATTTTCTTAAACCATGTACCATCTCTCCAATGTATTCTAAAACGATGGTCAGTTGGCCTAATACCGCCATCAACATTGCTTAATGAGAAACTTGATAACATTATCCATTCACCTTCTTCCAAATCGTTTAGAAAGATGTCACGATAAGGAGAACCCATCAATACATGGATTTTCGTACCCTAGGTAAGCGTTATACATAAGTACATAAACTTAAACTAAATTTAATTAAACACTATATAATGAACATATATCTTCTCATCGACTACGAATAAGTCTGTTGATTTGAAAAGAGGATGACAACACTCAAATTTCCTCAGAATTTTTACGTTAATTTTCCACTCATGAACGAAGGGGTTTAGGTTGTCCAAATCGTAAAAATAGTCTCTCTTCCCGAACCTTTTTTTATAGCATTGGATAGAAGGTTAGCCATATTTTTGTTTGAAAAACCTTTATAAAAGAATTATACATTCGGTCTTTAAAACGTATTTATATATTCATAATACAGAAATCTGTTTTGGAATATTTACATCTAAAGATATTGTCAAATATTCATAATATTTAACATCGTCAAAACTTTAATGGTATTTGTAAAATAATCATTAATTAATAAATCATTATTATTATGTCTCCCGATATTTTTTGTAAAAATTCCGTTTTGTATAAGTATTCAATATTTTTTAGATACTTACTTTCCAAATTATATTATCACCACAAAGATTTCGGGATAATCATAAATTCAAATATATATATATATATATATATATTTTGGATCCTGATTGCAAACCTTATTTCAAAATAGATTAATTTCATATTAATATTCTATATTATCTTCATATTTTTTTATGTAATTACCATAATTAGTTGTTAGTATTTATAAATTTTAATATATACAATAGAATTCATTGATTAGATCATACTATAATTTATTTTGCTTAGTTTCAAATTATTTAAATTAGATTCAAACAATATTAATGTCAATTAATCTATTAATACAAATATCTCTGAGAATTACTTCAAAATTAATTATTATATGATAATTACCAAAAAAATAATTTCGTAAATTTTAAATATCAAATTTAAATCCAAGCTAAAATATCATAGATATTTTATGATATATCAAATTACACTTTAAAATTTCTTAATATCAGTTCTCCATTAAGGCAAAATCCTCAAACATCTGCGTGACTTGAGAACATTTAGGATTGATCATGACCATTGTACAATTGTGTACCGTTGTTGCCATCCATGTATTTACATTAACAATATATAATTATTTCATATTTTTAATTCTAAACAATAATATTTTCAACGTGTAGAAATAATACAAACATTTGATAGTCTCAAGTTTGGCAAAACGTAACGCACATATGATATCAAAATCACAATGTATCCAGTTATTGAAAAAGACATTCGCGTAGTCTTTTGGTAAACGACATGATAATTGTTCAAACCTACAATTATACGTTGTGTACAATTAGAGACATTAATGAATACGATTGTATTATTAAATCAAATTTCGATAATAGAACGACTTACTCAATATTTTCCAAAACGACGTACAACTCATCCCATTCTTTATATGGAGGACCTTCATCAAAACGATTTCCAACAGTGTACACTCTTCCAATAATGTCTGTCATAAAATTTCCATTAGAAATTATATAACAGGTATTTTTAAAATTTTTAATATAGTTTTTTTAATCTCACCTACACAATAATCAGGGTCTAATTTCCCTCTTTTGATATCATTAAATGATACAAAAGAATAAAACTGCTTGGAAGACAAAGGATGAATTTTTCTAAACCATGTCTTGTCTCCCCAATGTATCATAAAACGATGATCAGTTAACTTAAAAACCCCATCAACAATGGTTAGTGAGAAACTTGATAACATTATCCAGTCATCTTCTTCCAGATCGTTTAAAAAGATGTCACGATAAGGAGGACGCATCATCACTTGAATTTTTTTACCCTACATTAAGAAATATATAAGCAACATATTTTTTTTTTTTTGAAATTTATCAAACGGGATTTATACTGTAAAATTACCTTATCATCAACTACAATCAAGTCTGTTGATTTGAAATTATGATGCCAGACCTCAAATTTCCTCAGTATTTTAACGTTAATCGTCGACTCATGAATAAAAGGGTTTAGGTCATCCACATCGTAAAAATAGTCTCTCTTTCCGATTTTTTTTTTAATAGGATCGAACAGAAGACATGCCATGTTTATAAAAGAGAAAAAAATCTTATGGTAAAACTAAACCTACGATCTCGATTTTATAAAGTTGTTATCAAAAAATATATATATATATATATATATAATCCTTTTTTTTTTGGAATTTTTACATTTTACGATATTGTCAAAACTCCATATTCCTTTATCATTAGATAAATTCGATGGTATATATTCATTTTCAGTAATCAACAATATATTTTTATATTTACATAAACTTTTTCTATTTACCTAATCTTTTTAGAAACTTACGATTTAAAAAAGTTTTAAATATTTGTATAGATATCTCATTCAATGAATATAGGAACTATATAACCATGAACATTTATGGAAAATATTAAAGTCCAAGACTAAATTATGTTTATTTACGATTTATAAGAATAACTTTAAACTAATTTTAGATTTCGTAATTAGGTCAATACAATAAAGTATCGATTATATTTTACGTCAGATAATAAAATATAAAATTCAAGAACAGCAAACGATTAAGATAAAATTCTTAACATTGTTAACCACTAAACGGAACACGAAGTTTATCCCAATCAATATTAGGAACAACACATTCTTTTTCATCTTTCTCAATAACAACCCTAACATCTTCTAGCCTATTTCGCTCTTCAACCAAGTCGATTTGCCCCTCCAAGATATCGTTTATTAGCGAGATTTGAGCATCGATTGTTTCAAACTGACAGTTTAAGCCAACAGATTTTTTCTTTTTGTTGATATACTCTTTCAACATATCACTAATCGCAGTGAAATGTCTCGTCATTTCCTTTAGAACCACGTTTCTCAATTTTCGGAACGCTTGTTTAACCATGTTGATTGCTCCATCTTCCCATCCGAAATCTAACATGAGCTCTTTCCGTTTCCTAGAACTTTCACCTTCCATCTCCAATTCTGAAAAAATATTTATAAAAATGTCTAAACTTACAAACTAAGAAATGATGAAACGAAAAAAGTAATTATATATCGTTTGAGATCTTACCACAAGGATAAGGATGATAATAATCTTTTATTTTTCTCTCTCTTTCTTGACAGGGGAAAACAAAAGGTCACGATAATAATATAAAGACGTAGAATGCTTAAATATTAGTTCTAAGAGTCTCGAAGGTTCTCATATTGGCGTCTTTTAAGGCCATGCCCATATAGGTTAACCAAGAAAAATCTTCGTTCCTTTTTGTCAATGCATAATACTTAAAAAAATATAAAATAATCATTCCAAAACATAATTAAATAAATTAAAACGAATTTTCATGTCCAAAGTTTCAACAAACTATAGCTTGCTGCTCGAACCACAAAATCAATCTTCATCTTCATTGTCTTCATCACTGGAATCAACGTCAAGCCAGCTTCTGTAAAAATTAAACAATTCTGGATTAAACTTCCCACATAATATTGTTTATACTATTTATTAATTTATTAAATTAATGAAATTACAGCATATCGCCAGTATTAATTCCAGCCACTTCATCTTCAAGAATGATCTTTGAGCATCGTAACTGAGACATCAGACATTGCATACCTAGCAAAGTAGAATTTAAGTAATAAATAATATTTTTGAGTGGTATATGAGACTAAATAATGAACAGTACCTTCATAAACAGAGATCCTCCAAAACAGGAGAGTACACACTATTGGTTGATTAGTATAGGTAGGTGAAGAAATAATTTTTTTTCGCTTCTCAAAAAATGCAGTACAAACCGAACCAACAGCAACACATTCAATCTCTTGGCCACTTTCAGAAAAAAATTGATTGTGTATAATTTAATCAAGAACTGTTTAAAATAAAATTTGTATGTACTTACAATGTTATAGAAAGTTTTTAAAAATCTCTTACTTGTGTTCAAGGATAGTGAAGGTCACAACTTCATTCTCTGAAATGTAGCCATTTTGATGATCGAGGAAATCAATTATCTGCGGCTCGTTTACATGTACCACCATTCCTAAGACATCTAACATAAAAGATAATTCCAATAAAAAAAAATAGAATAAATAAGGATGGATTTATGAAGATGACTTGAGTATAATAACTTACCTACACAACAATTCTTCTCGTCAGGCGTCGAATTATGCATTTTCAATGCATCATACATAAGAATAAAATTATCAGTACTTCGGGGATTTATTGGAACCATTTTTGTTTTTTTCTGGATCAGGATCTCAAACGGATGGTTTGAGTTTCGGAATGATTGTTGACCTTCAATCACTAAAAATCCTGAAATCTCGTACCAGTCTCCTTCATTGAGGTTTCCATAGTAACAGTCTACATAAAGTCCCGCATCTATCTTGGCATCAATCCTATTTCCCTATAATATAAACATAATTTAGCATTTCATTGACTTATTTTTGTTGTAAATCTTGTTTGATATTTGAAAAAACGGCAAAATAGGATGAGGAAGAATACTTACCCTTTCGTCTACCAAAATCAAACTTTGATAAAAAGGCTGTCCTTGAATAAAATGAGGTGGCCATTCTCGAAGTATTTTCACAGCAACTTTTGGGTTTTGCAAAGTAGGATTCAGATCTTTCAAGTACAGCACCATCCCGATTGGCCTCTTTTTTTGTTTGCGTGTATTTAGAAGCAAGAAAACATTTCAGAGATGATGCAATCCTAGAAATATATACTCATCAAGAATTGGTTCAAGAAAAATCAAGATCAAGTTATAAAGAAGTTTCTAGAAGACAATCAATTTATGGCTACATCAAGAAAGTGTCTAGATACAAAGAACCAATCTCCATCAATGATGATTGATAAAATCTCTCAAAATTTATTCTTGATTTATTTATGTAATTAATTTGATTTATTTTGTATTTATGTTATTGATTTGTAAAGTGAGCCTATATAAGCTCATGTTTCCCTTCATTGTAAATATAGAATATTTTTGGAAAAATAAAAGAGAGTGATGCAATCCTAGAAATATCAACTCATCAAGAATTGGTTCAAGGAAAATCAAGATCAAGTTATAAAGAAGTTTCTAGAAGACAATCAATTCATGGCTACATCAAGAAAGTGTCTAGATACAAAGAACCAATCTCCATCAATGATGATTGATAAAATCTCTCAAATTTATTCTTGATTTATTTATGTAATTAATTTGATTTATTTTGTATTTATGTTATTGATTTGTAAATTGATCCTATATAAGCTCATGTTTTCCTTCATTGTAAATATAGAATATTTGTGGAAAAATAAAAGAGAGAGTTTTCTCACTTTGAAGCTTAGGCTTTTGTTTTACTTGTCTTTTCGATTGTGTGTGATTCCTTTAGAAAACAAGTTGAATCTTTATCTTTGTGTGTGATTCACTTAGATATTGATTTGTGTTCTTATCACAAAGTCATTCCGCAACTTTATGTGGCGAACTTCGATCCATCATTCATCTCCATCCTATCCGAGTTAGTTAGAGAGGTCCTTTAGACCAGCTATCGACTCACCCCTATTTTGGCTCACATCATTTTGGTATTAGAGCTAAAAGCTCCTATCTCTTATTGTTTCATTTTAGCTTTATTTGAAAAAAAAAAATTATTTACTTCGTTTACAAAAATTATACAAAAAAAAAATTCGTTTTGATTTGCTGCATTTCTGTTTAAATTGAAGAAAAAATCATTTTTATTTTATTTAAATCGTTTAAAAGAAAACTACAAAAAAAAAATCTTTTATTTGCTGAATTTCTGTTTTATTTGAAAAAAACAAAATTTTTGCTTTGTTTTAATTTCATTCTACTTTTTCAATATATAAAAAAAAATGCAAACTTTGGTTTTAGTTTTGAGGACAAAACCTTTTCAAGAAGGAGAGAGTGATGCAATCCTAGAAATATCAACTCATCAAGAATTGGTTCAAGGAAAATAAAGATCAAATTATAAAGAAGTTTCTAGAAGACAATCAATTCATGGCTACATCAAGAAAGTGTCTAGATACAAAGAACCAATCTCCATCAATGATGATTGATAAAATCTCTCAAATTTATTCTTGATTTATTTATGTAATTAATTTGATTTATTTTGTATTTATGTTATTGATTTGTAAATTGAGCCTATATAAGCTCATGTTTCCCTTCATTGTAAATATAGAATATTTTTGGAAAAATAAAAGAGAGAGTTTTCTCACTTTGAAGCTTAGACTTTGTTTTACTTGTCTTTTCTATTGTGTGTGATTCCTTTAGAAAACAAGTTGAATCTTTATCTTTGTGTGTGATTCACTTAGATATTGATTTGTGTTCTTATCACAAAGTCATTCCGCAACTTTGTGTGGCGAACTTCGATCCATCATTCATCTCCATCCTATCCGAGTTAGTTAGAGAGGTCCTTTAGACCAGCTATCGACTCACCCCTATTTCACATCAAGAGAGAAGTTACAATTTGTTGTAGTTCAAATATTCATAGACAAAAGAAGATAAAGATTATAACAATCAGGGTTATATATTTGTGTGGATTGTATTAAAACTCGTGGTCTACACAGGGAAAGCTGCACGAGTCTCTGTTCGATATGAATGAACAATGTTTTCGTATTTTCAGAATACTTTATTTTTTGAAAAAATAAACTGGACGGTTGAAACTCTAAATTTCAGATTGCATGCTTAACTTTAATTTGTTTTTCAACTTGCATGCTGACATATTTTAGTTACCATGCATTGTGATATGCTCAAATTTACCCTAGAGCTACTGTAATACCCCTCCTCGGGGTCTAAAATTATGCGGAATGGCCGAGGGATGGCTATCACGTAAGGATCGATCAAGACAAAGGGTAATTAATTTTTGGAGCTGAGTCAAAGTATCTAAGGACGAATACAAAGCTTTTGGTCGAAAAATATTGGAAGATGATCGGAGCAAATCGGAGTTGGCACGGTGGTGCAGTTTTTGACCGATGGCCGGACGTGACCGCAAGCGTACCGTATCGTCTGCGTCCGTCAGCTACCAGGCAGGCAGCTCTACCAATTCCTATGGATAAGGACGAAAGTGGATAAGGATGGACGGGGAGATAAGCTCGCCCAAGCTTATCCGATAGGAAAGGATAGGCTTTTGGATAAGCTCGGCCGATCCTATCCGCCATGTGTCGCCGTCCGTAGCTGGGTTAGTGTCTGCACATGTGTCGCGCTCCGGTGATGCCTATCCGCCACCTCATGCTTCCACAACCGACCTTGGGCACCTATATAAACCCCCCTTACCCCTTCATTTGTTTCCTCACACCAAAATCAACCCAAAACCTTCCCGCTAAGCCCTAGGCCGTAGGAGTTCGAGTTGGGTAGTCCGGGTAGTCCGAGAAGTCCGGGTAGTCGGGTAGTTCGGTAAGTTAGTCCCTCCCTTAGTTTTATTTTATTTTTAGAATATTTTTATAAGGGTTTTGGTTCGGTCCAAGCTTAGATTTATCGCGTCGGCGAAAGCTTGGTCGGATCGGGGCTAGCGTAGGCGTCAAGGGTAGAATGTCGTTCTCGCGACATTAGGCCAAGGTGAGTTTTGGTTATGTGTGTTGCATGTGGTTGCATGTTGTTCGAAGAACGCATGTTAACCAGCTTAATTGTTTAATTGTTTAATGCGAACTAGAATTAAATAGGGATTTAAATGATTGCTTGTGGTTCTATTCATTTATTTGCAATAGGCTAGATTACATTGAGGTTAGGTAATTATACTTGGTATAATTATTGCGTTGTTGCTTGTTGCTTGTTTATTGTTCCATTATTGCTTGTTGTGTGCTTGCATTGTGTGATTGCTTGCTTGCATTGTTGTTATGCTGCTTGTATGATTGTCGATATAACGTTGCGATGGTATAGCCGTGATGCTGGACGTTAAGTCGCATTGCCGTTATGCTGTCCGATTGTTATATTATTGCTTGCTTGCATTGCTTGTTTGCATTGTGTGATTGCGTGTTGATATAGCATCGCGATGGTATAGCCGGGATGCTGGACGGTTAGTCGCATTGCCGTTATGCTATCCGGTTGCTATATTATTGATTGCTTGCTTGTTAGTTACTAGTGTTGCATGAATAGTAGATTATGCATGTTAGTATAGTAGCGTACTTGATGCTTCCCAAAGGCCGTAGGTTAGTAGTGTGTGCATAGTGGTTAATCCCTACACACGAACGATACGATGACTCGGAGATGACGGGGTCGCACCCTATGGCCGAGTGCTGCATGACGATGTAGCCTGAGTTACCACCACAATATGGAACTCAGAACGAGTGATGTTTTGTACTTGTTTAGCCTGTGTGGCTACTTGTATAGGTGTTCACGAATTATGGGAAGGGAAGGTCAATACGCAGGGCCCTAGGTGGATTGATTGAGTAGATGATTGCATGCATGTTTAATTATATTGTTTGCGTATACTCGTTGTAGTATACATTGTTTGTTGTTTGCATTGCTTGCTGCGTGTTGATTGTTATTTTGGGTTTTTGGGGATGGGATTGATTACATGCTTAGGGGAGCCCGAACTCACTGAGTGATTAGCACTCATCCCTCACTCTCTCTTGCAGGTAACCTTAGTGGAGAGACCTTAGGGGTAGCAAAGGACGTTAGGCCAACCGGTGTAGATTTCCTTACCTTTGTAAGATATAGTTTTGTGTATATATTATGTATTACTCGATTTAACATTATCAATAAAACGATGTTTTCTTAAAACCCCGTGTCTCCCAATGATATTTATTAGTCTAGTCCGGACTAATCACAACTCGCGCATCGCGGTACGGGTTGCAAAGCCTTAGGCCATGATTCGCAAGGAACGGGCATCTGCAGTTGGACGGCTTGGGCGATCGGATGTGTTCCGGGAACCTCGGTCGGCCGGCTGCGGGCGTCCTATACGTGATGCTCTTGGTCTGTTCTTGGCCTAGAACGGGTCAGGGGTGTTACAAGAGTGGTATCAGAGCATGGTTCGTCATGCTTACGGGACGCACAGTTTTCAAACGTTTTATCGAGTAAATGAGTCGCAAAGGCAAATTAGGAAACCGGTACGTCCTTTAGTAGTTAGGTATATAGGATAGGATGGGTTAGGTTTTACCCTTGGATGTTGACTGCAGATGTCTGTTCAGAAGGTTGAAGAAGGACGACTATGGGGACTAAGCTCAGCGGAAGAATCAGCTACTTCCATTAAGCCATTGGATGAATGGATGGATGATCAAGAGTTGGGGCCAAGTAATATGATGGACCAAGGACATGATGAGTTGGAATCTCAAGAAGGTTTGTCACTGGAATCATCATACAACCTCATGATGAATTCTTTGGTAGAAGCAAATACACAACCAAGTGTATCAAGGTCATCCGAGTTTCTAGATATTGCAACAATAATGGAGAAGCTGGGAACAAATTACTTTAAAGGTGGAAGGAGTACATTCGCAGCTAATTCATGGTTACAAAGCCTAGAGAAGAACTTCTCCGTAACGGAATGCCCAAAGGAGTACAAGAAGGACATTGCCGTATACCATTTGAAGAAAGATGCAGCTAATTGGTGGACCAACTTAGAGAAGCAGTACAGAGACAAGGAGCCAACGTGGGAAGACTTTAGAAGAGAGTTCAAGACGAAGTATTTTCCACAAGAAGTAAGAGAGAAGTTAGAAGCCAAATTTTTGAAGCTAGAGCAAGCTGAGAGAAGTGTACGAAAATACGAAGCAGAATTTTCGAGACTTCAGAGATATACATCTTACGGTGATGAAGACAAGGCAGCCACAATTCGAAGATTCATGCGTGGCCTAAGACCGGAGATTCGAAGCAGACTACAAGCAGTAGTTTTCTCAAGTCTGCCTGAGTTAGTCGAAAGAACAGTGAACGTAGAAGAATCCGTAGCCGCAGAGAACGATGCATTATCGCAAAATTATGGTGGCAGTAGTTCGAGATTAAAAGGAGGCCAATCAAGAATCCAAAAGAAGGAGAAGAACAAGAAAGGATGTCGTAAATCAAGAATGAAGAACATCAAAGTCGGATGTTATCTATGTGGTCAGTTCGGGCACTCATATTGTGCGTGCCCAAGTATGAGATAAAATCAACCATCTGCCCCAGTCCTTAAGATATGGTCATTAAAAGGCACCCTACCCAACTACGCATCCATTCCATCAAAGGTTATTATCAACTCGTCCCCCACTGGTCTGTCCTCAAGGAAGAGATAGATAGGCAGAAGGTAGAAGTGAATCGCAAGATTTTCCCTTAGGATTAGATTACCCAAACCTTCATGGCCTGAAAAGGTCCCGCAAGAGGTAAGTATGGGTTCTAACTATTCCTCTGATTGTGTGATTGTGTGGTTGTGTGGAAATTGCTTGCTTGTTTATTTTACTTGCATAGTGTTAAAGTAGGAACATTTGGGAATTGGTAACCCCAAGTGTGTGTGCTAGCTTAGAAGGTCGTTTTAATTTTTTTTGGGTAGTCTGAGTAGGTAGAATGTTAGGATTGTAATTTTTGGGTACTCCCAAAAATTTAGAAATCTGGG